>NW_010118465.1:0-21406 GCF_000699245.1 Pterocles gutturalis | reverse complement strand
CCCCTCCCCCATCAAAACTGCTTATTGAATTCAAACACCATTTTGCAGCTGCCCAAATTGCACTTTTTGGCACATTAGACACATAAAAGAGAAGATGAGGGGGAATTTTCAGAAGTGGTTATGTGACCTAGCAGCCTTGGCTATCCATAGGGCTTTGAAATGTTTCAGATTGAATTTGGGTTTCTAAAGCCTCAGCTCACAGATAAACTGCATTACTTCAACTACAGTTAGATAAAAGCCACGTAACGTTGCTTCACTGTATAGCACCTACTCTATGTGCCTGCGTGGATGCATGCATACGCCTATCAGCTGCAGTCACACAAACACACTTTATCCCTATTTTTGTGTATGTGCACTTACACACACATATGTATACAACAAAATAAATATATGAAATATGTGCCCTTGTACTGACTTGACTTTTACTTTTGGTGGAGCTGTTTTGGCTACCAAAGAAGCAAAAACCCCACAACCTCCCACACCCATATACAACCAGGGAATATGCAGAAGTGCTCCTTCTCTGCTGTCAGTTCAGTCACTTCCACCCATTGCTGCTCATTACCACCTCAGTCCTGCTGGGAGAATATTTAGCTTCATCTTCCCCTCGCCCACTGAAGGCCAAACAAACGAGATTAACTGGACCCCCATAAAAAGAACAGTGTCCCCCAGACAGTGGATATGGATCTTGCACAGTCTGTCAAGCCAGGGAAAACTCAGCAGTCAGCCTACCAGCCTGAGGGAACAGAGCAGCACTAACATCTCGGTCTTGCAAAGATAATATCTGTGTGTAGTTACTGTCAAAAAGGGGAGAAGCGTATGTGCAAGTCAGGCTTTCACCACCTGAAAAACATTGTCCACAAGCACACCATCACATCAAGCCTCCTGGAGACCAACAGCGTGACTGACAGAACTTCTCCATGATGGGCTATCTGAAGGTCTCCTATCCTAACAACCACCAGGTTTTGTTATGAAGAACATTTCCAAAAGCGTGGCCTTGTTTAGCAATATAATGCGGATCCAAGGACCAGCTTGAAACAGTAACATTCACAGCAAAGACCTGCTTCTCTTCTTGCTATTGCATAATGGTACATGTGCATGCTAATCGCCAGTGAACACAGAGGCTGGGGAGTGTGGTTTGCTGGTCCAAAACTCTTGGGAATCACTTTGTCCTTTAATTCTGCCTTTGTATTTACTTCATCACTATTGGTAAAGAGAAGCAAAAAATCAGGTGCTCATATTTCCCAGTTGATAAAATGAGAACAAGGAGACGGTTAATTAAGAAGCAACTAGTTTTCAGAGGATGAAAGGAAAGCAATTAAAAACGTATCAGCCTAGATGTACTTGTTCAAACTCCTTGCTACAGACGTGACAGAAATCAAAAGCTTAGGAAAATTATCAAATGTTTTAAAAACAGTTTGATGTAATTAGACTAAATCAGCCTCATTACATAAGGATTTATTTTTAAACAGAATGGAAAAGACCTGTCAAAACACAAGACAAAGCTCCACTAATGCAGATTGCAACCACACATCTCTACAGGCAGGATTTTGCTGTAATTTTTTTCTTTGTAACTGCTCACTTCTGGACTCACATATTCTCCACCAGAAAACTACTAATATATTAAACACTCCAAAACCAGAATAGATGGACTACAAGTTTGATATGACACTGCAAGTGTCTGCATAGCCTAGTTTTTCAAGAGGTAAATGATACTAATTACAGAGAGAGAGGAAAACAAAAGATCTCTCATTACTTCCTCTACTGCAAGACTCAGTGCACACTCTCTCATCCAATAGTAAATTTTCTTTTATGTGTTGTCATAAGATAACCAAATTACCAGTATTAATAAATAACATTAGTATCAAAGATACCTTACTACTTTTTATATTGCACAAAATCTCAAAAAGCTAGTTAAAAAAGATACCGAGAAAACTGTAAGTGAATAAAATCCCAAATCCAGTCCAGAAACTTCTGTAAACCAAATGAATTATTCCAGTGACATAGAATATATGTTTTTAAAGGCACCCTCAAGCAGTTTCCGGCATTTAATAGCAGTTTTTAAGGAGCATTAAGACCATGATCCTATAAGCAACTATAATAAGAGAGCTGCAGATAGGTCAAATCTCACTGATTTCAAAGGGAAAGGGTCTCAGTACAGAGACAGCTGAAGGGCTGAACTCCAGGACAGCTAAAACAGGATATGAGGAAAGCTGTAAAAAAGGGTGGAGGGGGGAAGAACTGCTTGACCCTGAGAGGTTTTGCTCTTTTGATTATCGCATACACACAAGAGAACGAAAAGGTGGCAGTACGAGGAAGAAAGATCAGGGGAAACTAACTATAATTGCTTTGACTAGGTGCCAAACTTCACAAATTACCAGTTGCCAGTCTGTACCCAATACTGATATAAAACTGTCAACTGTTCTCTAAAAATTACGTTGCCCACAGATTAGTAATGCAGTCATTATTTTTAAATCACCTGCAGGTGAAAGTTAAGTTTGCCAAAAAAAAACCACTGCTGGCCAAAAGTGTAGACTTATTTTTTTTAACTGGAATATAAATACACACAAAATATATACATTAAAGGGGGAAACCACAAAAAAAGGCCAGTGGAGATCAGGTTCAAGTCAAAAGCTTCTTATTCCAGGTGACCTTTTCCAGCCAACCTTCAGTAATTCTAGATCAGGGAGCTGAACTCCCACAGGACTTTTTCAGCATTCTGCAGAAGATGCTACAGGACCAAGCTCAGTAAAAATCCCCGTTACAACTTCCACAACGCAGATTTTTAGCATTCTGTGGCTCTCCTTTTGCAATTAATTTATTTTTAAACTTTTCCAACCAGACTGTCAAGCACAAGGAACAAAACTTAAATAAAAATTACTCTCTGTTGTAGCCCCAGGAATACTGTGTGATTTGCATTTCTACGTTTGAGTATTTGAGCAGTTTCAGAGACCTGAATTTGATTTAATTGATGCGCACCAACTAGAAAGGGGCATAAACTAATTCACACAGAAGGAAGTGTAGCTTCATCTTTCCCAAACACAAATACAGACTTCAAGCCTCAGTGTGGTACTTTACTCCTGTCGAGGATGTATACATTCAAGGTTGCATTCAGCAACTCTGCCAGGTTGAGAAATGTAAAGGGTCTTACCTTTGCAGTGTCTCTAAAGAATCTATGTGAATATAGAGCAGATTAGGCAATGTTTCTGTTGTTTGCTTCTCATTTGCTGTCAGCTGTCACCAATATGAATAGTCAAAAGCCTCTGGAACAGGCTGGTATTAGTCAGCTAGACTTGAATTTCCAGTTCTTTTACATTGCTGTCTATTTTCCTTCATTACCTTAGCCTGTCCTACCCTGGTATCAGATTACACGGAGCCAACATTTATAGCACCTTGCAAAACAGCAGAACAGACCGCATACCTAAATTAGCCTATACCTGTTGCCCACAATGTTTAACCCTTGCTACCAACAGGAAAAAGTTTCACTCTAGAACGTATCACCTAAAAAGTGTTTGCAGCAGAGTTGTTTTTCATTCTTACCTGACAGCTACAGGACGGTGTGACATTCCTTTTTATGAACTGGAGGACACAGGCAGGCTACGCCAAGAACAGCGGCTCTGAGATGCTCACCAGAACAAACCTGGAGACCCAGCAGCAGAGAGACTTCTAGCTCCAACAAGAACCATGGCCTGGAAGCACTTGCTGCTTATTTTAGGAGGTCTCAGAAACCCCAAACAGCTGGTTCTGGGTTCAAGATAATCTAATTACACTAATTCCTCGCCTCCCTTCGGACCCTGCTGCTAGAGCAGGAGGCAGGCAGGCGTGTTTTCAGCATGGGACCGGCACAGCATGAGCCAATGGCATTTCCAGCCTGCAGCTCTCCCAGCGCAGACAGCTTCCCCCTGCCCAGCCAGGATGCAGTGCTGCCCTGGGCTTGGCTCTTCCACCTTCCCCAATGGCTTTTAACTCACCTCCGCTTACTGGAGGGTGTGCTGCTAATCCTATTTCCACAGTCTAGGGTCTGCAGTCTAGAAAGCAGATAATTAAACTGTACAATGCTGGGAAAAAATATCAGCAATTTATCTCTTCATGCAAGAAGCATGGTGACGCTTCAGAGGACTACAGAAGGTATTCCACGTTTTCTTGTATGACAGGTAGCTTAGCTTTCCTACACACACACATCATACACCTTGGAATTAAACACAGTTTTAACAAATAAATATGTGTATTCTTACAACCTACCCAAGCTTGTTCATGCAGCTTCCTTCTTGGGACAAGTGGTCCATTTTGCTAAAGCTGAGAATATAAGGTAATTTACCTCTTGTACAAGTGCGCTAACTCAGAGATCACGGATGAAACACACAAGAAGAGTTTTATCTGCATGCCGCTTTAACCTAAATCTTTACTTAAGTACCTTTTTAACCCTTCAGAAAAGAATCACAGATGCAATCAAAGGAAAGAAAAATATAAATGGCCATAAGGGCTTGTGTCGAGAAACAGTACAGCCTGTATCACAAAGCACTGCAACTAACACATACAAGCTGGTTTCTTAACAGTGTTAAAACAAGCATTTTGGTCTTTGAGAAATTCTAGCTCCAGATTTAGAAGAGCACTTCTGTTTATATTTAAGTTAACATTGTGGTTAAAAATGATGTGCAGGTAAAATATAGATACAAATATCAGATTTTCAATCCTTCTTATTTATAAAGCCTATCAGTTAAGACACATTTTTGCAAACTGTGCCTGAAGGTTCTTAATCTATTTGTCACAAAGATCCTCATTTAACTTTACCCACAAATATAAGAAATTAAGTACTCAGTCATGCATTTCAATGGTTATACCACAGGAATTCATCAGTGAGGTTTTTCGCACCAGGCAAGAGGTGACCTGTTTTCTCCAGTGTGTAATCAGACACAGCACAGCACCCATACACTGCCCTAACATACACCTTCCTTACACATCCCCAAGGGCCCATTTTGTCACCCGTTCAGCCACGACCACTGAGATTACTTCTTCTTATAAGTTCTTTCTGAAATAATCTAATGAGTGAACTAAGACAAGCAGTACTGTGAGTTTTGTGTTTTTAAGGGCTTGGAGAGTACAATACTATTACTAACACGGGCCGGGAGTTATTTATGAGGTTGCAACAGGAGAGACACATCTCCGTCAGCGAATCTCTTAGAAAAATTAAGACAAATCTCCTACTTTGTCAAAATCACAAAGCTGATGTTTGCACTAAGCTTTCATAGAGTTTCCAAAACACACAAAAAGAAACAAAAAAGCCCAACCCAAGAATGAATGACAGCACCTCTTAACATTACACAAGCAGAAATACTTGATTCAAACAGGCCTGTAGCAACAGGAATCAAAGGTAATATAAGAAGAGGTGCAAAGTACCGAACAGTACCTACAGCCTGGCAGATTGATAAGGAGCAGCTGCTGACAGAGAAGTCAGAGATGTCAGTCAGGCTTCATGAATGCCCTCCCACCAACCTCTGGGACTGATGAGTCTGGGTTTTTTTTCCCCTGTTTGTCTTTACTAATATAACTGTCTGGCTTTTCTAGCATGAGTGCATTCAACTTTATTTTTGGCTTAATCAGGTTCTTTACTGAAGCTCAGACAGCATTCAGAGAAGACAGAGTTGTTCTGTCAAACGGGACACCAAAACAAACACCACACCTTCATGGTAGTCTCACAAATCAAGGCATGGGATCCGTTAGTCCCTTATAAATTGAACTCTTCCACCTGATTTCCAGTTTACTGTATTTTACAGATCACTGCAGCTGTAGCTCATGTATTGTCTACAGGCCTAACAAAAAATAATATTTAAATTTATTGAAAATTATAGCTTGAGGGAGCTAAGCTTTTAAACTCACAGGCAGAAAGGCTAAGGCTTATTTGGGGTAGAATACTGTAACTGTATGTCTTCCCTCAGCACAAGTCACAGCTCTGAGCTGGTACATGCTTTCTGCATGGGTAATTTGTACCGGTGTTCCTGGTCACAGCTCACCCTGGAGAAGCAACAAAATACTCCAGACGTCCTCAAATAAACACGATTAGTAAGCTCTCCTGCAGCATACAGGAAAGGGAGCAAAGTCACCCGCCAACCAGTTTGCTCTGAACTCAAGGAATACTCTCGAAATACTAGTTTAAAACTGAACTTGAGATTGGAAACAACTTTAAGAAAGCACCAACACACACGCACAGAGACATAGAGGGAGGGATGTGGCCTGGGTTAGAAAAGACAAGTATTACATAGCCAGAGGGGACTTCAAAAAACAAAACAAACAAAAAAAGAAAAAAACCCCTGAACCCTAGGCTCTCGCTGTAACTTGTTTGGTACACAAACCACCTTGTTACTAGACAGCCAACTACTTATGGGTGTGGAGCACACAGCACAAAGAGCTCTATATGCAGGTTATCCCAATAATCTCGTCTAATGTAGATGCACTGAATGTACTTCCATTGTACCTGAAAAAAGGAACAGAACTTGTCTTGTCTCTAAACCTTCCCGAGATGACTTCTTTATCCCTGCAGAGAGACCATAAGTTTGGGTTTTTTCATCCCCAGACTCTGTCACCATCTTTCCTTCTTTCTCCTATTAACACCTTCAGCATTAACTCATTCCATATACTTTAAGGATATTGTTTTGAGAGGCAAATGCTTCTATGTTTCTCTTATCTTCCTCTTGGACACGTTTGTCTCATTTCAGATAGCTTTTCAAAAGGTAATTATCTACATCCAGCTTCCAGGTGTTTGCCAAGTCAGACATTCACTGAATGGTTGTGCTGTTCTCACAGAATCACAGAATGGTTTGGGTTAGAAGGGACCTTTCAAGATCATGTAGTTCCAACCCCCCCGCCATGGGCAGGGACACCTTCCACTAGACCAGGTTGCTCAAAGCCTCATCCAGCCTGGCCTTGAACACCTCCAGGGATGGGGCATCCACAGCTTCGCTGGGCAACCTGTGCCAGTGCCTCATCACCCTCACAGTAAAGAACTTCTTCCTTATGTCCAATCTAAACCTACTTTCTTTCAGTTTGAAACCATTGCCCCGTGTCTGGTCACTACAGGCCCTGGCAAAAAGTCCGTGAGTTTTCTAAAACAACCATGTCATTCACCCACTTTTTCAGTATTACCCTTCCCCAAAAGCTGCTGCTGGGTTAAATCAATGAGATCCTATATTGGAGAAGGTGCATTAACAGTATGAAGAGTACAGGCATTTCTGCTGTACTGAACATCAATCCAGGACGTAATATGTGACACATCTGATTCACTTAAATGTGCAGAAAAAAAACTTAGGTAAAGAACCAAGCAGGGAATACTGCATCTGAAATCATTCCGTAAAAACCTCTGCAATGTGAGAGGCTAGTTATAGCAGAGAATAACATTCACTCAAGCCATAATTAAAAGTCAGGTAATACTTTTAAAGCTGACAATTTTAATGCACTCTAAAATGCAATGTATTCACTCAGATTATTCTGAAAATGTGTGTGCTTCATGATGCTTAGCATAATTACAATAATAAATACATTAACTTGTAGCTATGTAGGGTAAGACAGAAACTAGTATTCCCATGCCATTTGTACATTTTTGTTCTTACAGATCAGTGTATCTTAAGTTTTATGTTCTAAAGTATTTGCATGGGGTGGGATTAAGAAGGAAGACTATTTATCTGGGGAATTTCAAACCAGTGAACTTGGCTATTACGAGAATATAAATTATCTCCTGACTTGTTGCTAGACTAACAATTCCCACCATGGGGTTTCAAACAGTGATGAAACACGAGTTAAAGACCAACAAGATTAATTAAAAAAAAGCAAAAAGATTTCTCTTAAGAGTGATGTGGAAAAGGAACAGGGTCTGCAAAGGTCCCTCCAGGGAAGGCAGCGTCTGGACAGGCCAGTATTTCTCATTTCGTCATGTCTGGGGAAATGTTCACACTGAAGCCCAAGTCACTCTCATATGGGCACACACCTGCTCCTGGGAGACACAGGAAATCACTGCTAATGAAGTAGACACAGAATTTCTGAGTGTTACATGAAAAGACCTATAAAATCAGGGTATTCTGGAAAGTTTCAGAGCCTCCACAAAGCAGGTGTAGAGAAATTCAAGCCCCACCTCTTCCTCATTTCATCCTTCAAGTTCCTGTGTCTTTTGCAGAACTAAATCAGGTATCAGAGACGGCTAGGGCACGCGTCCCTGTGACATCCAGCTGAAGTCCCTATCATAAAGCTCCGCAAGCCAGCCTGACTCCCCAGCTGCGGGGGGAAACAAGGCAGCAGGGCTGGGGGGAATCAAATTCCCTGGGGAAAACACAAAATTGCCTGGTCATCTTGGGCCAAATTGTGTGCCCAACGTAGTCTCATCCTGCAACAGAAAACAGTGCAATCTCACTGCAGCCACACTCTCATGAACTTGAAGACCTCTTTCTACCTCACCTTGACTCTGCAGAATGAATAATACAGATATTATGGCACCCAGGCTCATAAAGATTTTGATATACAGCTTGTTGGCTCAGGAGATGACCACTCTTACTATGCAGGCTTAAAAGGCAAAGGCACCCCCATATCCCACATTCTTTATTCATGCAGGCAAACATGCCCATCTAAGCATGTGTCCACGCACACACATGCCCTTGCCCTCTCTCTCAGGTGCTGTCTGAGAGGGGCTGTTGCCCAAGTCCACCCGTGCCTCCCAAAAGAGAAACCCTGACAGTATCATACACAGGAGAAAGTTTGGGCAGACATGCACCCACACAGCTTCTACTGTCAGGAAACTATTTTCCCCTATGACAGCTTTTCCTTTTTTGACTAACAAAAGAACCTCAAACACTTCTGTAAGAAAGGACTTTGGTTGCTCTAAGTCTACCTTATAATCAATGGGCGGAAAGGTGGGCTGTATCTCCTGGAGATGAAAGGCCCTTCCTTGAGTCACTTATCTGACTTCCTTAAATTATCAGTTGACCCAGGCCTCAATTCACAGAATCACAGAATGGTTTGGGTTGGAAGGGATCTTCAAAGATCATCCAGTCCACACACCCCCCTCACCACAGGCAGGGACATCTTGCACTAGATGAGGTTGCTCAAAGCCCTGTCCAGCTTGACCTTGAACAGTCAGGGACGGGGCATCCACAACTTCTCTGGGCAACCTGTGCCAGTGTCTCACCACCCTCATCATAAAAAACATCTTCCTTATGTCCAATCTAAATCTACCCTCTTTCAGTTTAAAACCATAGGCCCTTTTCCTGTCACTACAGGCCTTGGTAAAACGTCTTAATCTTTCTTATAAGCCCCATCTATCTATTGAAAGGCTGCAGTAAGGGCTCCCCAGAGCCTTCTGTTCTCCAGGCTGAACAACCCCAACTCTCTTAATCTCTCTTCACAGAAGAGGTGTTCCAGCCCTCTGACCATTTTCATTTAGGTCTCTGGGAAAACAAGCGTACAATGTGGCTGAAGCAAGCACTCCAGCCTTTCTCGTAGCACAACGGCCTCACAACACAAGAAGCTCCTCAGCAGACATCAGCTCTCTTATGAAAACTTGCAAATTGCCACAGAAAGAATCATTCTATCTACCACTTCTAACCTGCCCTTTCCTCTCCCAGCATGACATGCAACCTGTACAGAGCCAGTAAAAAAAAAAAAAAAAATTAAAAAAAACCCCCAAAACCAGAAAACAACGGAAATATGAGGTTAAAGTGGAAGATTAACTAGTACCAGAAAAAAAGGTAATACAGGGAGAGGTTGCTTTAGTTTCTAATCCATCCCTTCATTTATCCTACAGACTTTCTTTTCCTTCTTTTCTGTTGCCTAACATTTCATCTACTCCTGTGAAGTCTCAATAGTTTGCTGTGATCACAGATAAAACAGATTAATATCAGAATTGTGGGTGGGGAAAAAAACCCAATAATATGTCTTTTTCAAGATGCCATAGACTTCAACCAGAGTTTTGTGGAGGTTTTACTATGCGTTCCCCCCAGAGGGTTGTGCCCCATTTGTACCTTTCCTCTCTCAAACAAGACAGTACTAAGAAAACTGATGCTCAAAACTAAAATGAAAAAAGGTCAGCAGAAGCATCCTGTCACTGTGAAAGGCTTCCAGTGCAGCTATGTCAGAAATACGAGAGCTGGTGCCTTTCACAGAGGCAAAATTAAGAGTTGTGCCCTTGTAGTGCCAGCTCCTGGCCCTGCAGAAACACGGGGGGACCAGGAGCTGCTCCCTCAGGATCGAGGCACCACCGAACACTGAGCGGTGCCTGCCTCTGTGCGAGCAGCTACTCTGCTGAGCGCAGAACCATCTCCTCCCCACCTTGGTTCAGGGTGTGATGCATGGCGCTTCATAACCCAAGAGAGAACACAGGAGAAAAACAACAACAAAGAAAAAATCCACACCCCCCCACACCCCCTTACCCATCCTATCTCACTGCCCCTACAACCTTTCTACTCTTCCCCACCCACAGGATGTGCCCCTCAGGTTGAGAGCCTCTGTTTTAAAGCGTAGTACAGAAAAATGTTATCACACAGCAAAGGCATCTCTCCTCAGTGCTGGCTAGTCAACAAATAAACAGTTTAAGGTAAAAAAAAACCCCAATATTCTGGGAGTTATGCTGTCACATGAGGAAGAAAATAGCATCAAATCAGGCAAAAAGGCTGAAATGAATCCGCACAGTTTCAGTTTTAGTATAATTTTGATGTGCAGAATAATCAGTTCTCTAAAATCTCATGCTGGGGAAGGTATTATTAGAGCTCTAGCTTCAATAAATTAACTATGTTGTAATAACATGCATATCTTCAGAAATCATGAGATCTACTTAAAGACCATTACATCTTTTAGAATAGAAGGTTTTATGTGCACTCGTTACAAAAGTTGTTTAACCAAAAACCAGAGTTGCCTCAGAAACACATACATCCATATGTGTATTAAAATGAAAAAAAATTAACAATAATTAAAAATAATCCACTCCAAAGATCACAGGATCTTACTATAAAAACTCACTGGGTCAAGTAACGTAGGAATTATCTGCCTAGAAAGATATTAATGGAATTGCATGACTACACAGACCCAATCTGTCCATTTCTCATATGCATTTAAAAACTCCTACACTCGTAGCAGCAGAAAAAGAAACACTGGACCTCAGCTCTCACTGCATTAGGATAACTCCCATGCTTTCTCTTCTACAGTTCATGCTTCAAGAGTTCAAGTAGTGCTTTGTGTTGAACTAATTAAATTCTGATGTCTGCTCTCAGGTATCTAAATAAGGGTCTCGGCTGGATAACAAAGTCAAAGGCATACAGGCACAAGTACGCTCTTGAGAAGACAGTTTGTTACACAATGGCTGCCTGGGGCAGGCAGCAGAGTCATCATCTCTGGGTGCATCTGCTCCCCTGCTCGTGGTTTAACTGACAGGAAGCACAGCCGAAGATACCAGGACCCAGTGACGAGCGTTTCCTGCCTGCAACAGCCACGTCTCCCCCTCACCCCCCACCCTTGTCACCGAGCATGCCTGTCCTCCTGCACAGGCCACAGCCTCCCACGAGGGCAACAAACTCTGTGACACCTTCTAAAAAAAAAAATAATATTTAAATAAGTTAAGCCCACACACAGAAAGCCAGACAGCTGGATACATAAAAAGCAGTCGGGTCAAGTATATGGAAATGTGGCCCCAGAAAGCCATCAAAGTAGGGTATAAAATGCTAGTGGCATGTTCTCATCTGGTATGATGCAGGACACCACACAAGCCAGCTCTGGAGGTTTTAGAGTCTGGCATTCCTCAAACGGGTTTGTACACCACCACGAAACCAAGTTACTGAACAGATGAAGAAGTAAACAAGCAGAAACCTTCAGAAATGAACCACAACCAGTGGCAGAAACCACACAGACAAATACGGCACCAGCACGTCTATTTATTGGGACCACCATGTCCTAGAAAAACGGACAGGTTCGATGATCTACAGGGCTCTTCCAACACTAATACCTAGAGTAACACTTGTTAGTCTACCTCAAAATTGAAATGCTGTAGAAGCATTAAGTACCAACAGGATAAACACAAGAATTAATATAGCTTAAGCAAGCAAAGAATGAACTGCTAGACAAGCAAAATTTCAGTGGAAAGCAGAAATTCCAGCACAGCTGCAATGTCTATGGTATCTGTATGTGAAGCAAGAAGATATACTCAGCTCCTCTCCAAGTAGTCTTTTGCTCATTCTCAGATTACCCCATAAAGTCACATGCCAGAAAACATCTTCTCCTTAGCCAGCCTAAAAACTATACTTCCAGGTACGATGGGAAATTATTGAGATGGCTTCATATCCTGGTGGCATAAAACTGAGGAAAACCAGTTTTGAGCTGTATCTGCAGGGTTGCCAACTAAAGCAACAGAAGTCACATTACTCATGTAATTAAGTTGGGAAATAAATCAACCAGTAGATATCTAGTAGATTTAACACTATAATCTGCTGCTATAGTCTAGGAGCATTTTCTGCGTGAACTTAAAAGCAGTATAAAACTCTTCACTGGATTTCATGGAGTTTCTGGCACAATTTACCCTTTATGGAACCACGGCTCTCCATCCTAAGGTGCTCTCCATCCCAAGGTGCTCTCCATCCCCATCCCAGAACAGCTGGGAATAAAAATGCCTTCACATAGCGACTGGCGCTGTTAGTAGAACAGCAATCAGCCATCTAGACGCCAGTGGTCTGCAATTTCCTGAAAATGACCAGGCTCCAAACTCTCCTAATTTCTAACTAGAAACCTATTCTGTAAGTAGGTTCCTCCAACAGGGCACACTTTGTCCCCATGTTAAACATGCTCCCATCTGAGCTCTGTGACCATCTGGGTTATTCCAGAGAACTGCAGCTGTCCAGTGATTCAAAGGACAAACTACATCCCTCCACGTCACTGAGTACTTCTCCCCTTCATGCCTTGAAAGGGACCCATCAGACACTAACAGAAAGCCAGTGGGAGAACTTGTAGCAGAAGCTCGCTTTTGCAGCATTTCTGACATCCACATAAGACGCAAGTCCCACCCTTGACAAATACTCAAGTAACCCCAAGCTGCCAACAAATTTTAAAAAGATACAAAGTAATGGTTGATCAAAAGCCTTTCTAAACAAAAAAGCCCTGCAGCATAATCTGAACCTTACTAAATTTTGCTGGATTGGCAAAAGGACTTAGAAGAGAACTGAAAAAAAAAAAGTATTTTCCATCTCATATTCCAACAATGCTACGTAGCCAACAGCATTTTGTAGATTTGCTTCTTAGTTTGTAAGTCACGTTGGTCATATCTTGCAACATGTACTGGCAGGATTCAATGTTTTCCTAAGAAAACTGGGGTGCCAGATGCTGACACTGATCCAGAAACAGTGTACTCTAAAGCTGGATATTCTTTTTAACCCTGAAAATTCATCTGTGTCCTGCTAAAGAACTACAGATTTTATTACAGCAAACATTTCAAAATTCTCATATGCATTTATTTCAATGGTGTATTACTATTATAATAGCTCTAAGCATAACACCAAAAAAGCTAAATTTACAAGCATAACAATCTCTATTATATTGATTAAACACTATTAAATTAGTCTAAGATTAATGTGACACAAGCATAGGGCTACAATAAGGGTGGAGATGTTCTTTTAGAAATCATTTTGAGGCACCTTAAGACTGTCTTAAGTTTTCAAGCTCTGTATATTTTAAGCAAAAGTGGAAAGGTAAATGTTGTGGTATTTATAAAAGCAAAGCAAAAATCAGGATGTTTTAGTTCTTAAAAAATCGAAATTTTATTCCTCAAAGCTGCTGCTGTGTGGCATCAGCAATGCACCCGCACGCTCCCTGCATTTCTTCCTCCAAGTCATTTACAGCTGAGGAGGAGGAGTGGTCTCCACAGAACTGCTCTTCCTGCAGAACAGCTATGAGTCAACCTGTCTCATGTCTCTGCAACTAGTAGTCTAACTGTCTAGCTACTGGCGTGTTTTTTTGGGAGGCAGGAGGGAGCGCACCTCACCGAAGCACCATATAGAAAGAGGAGCAAAAGTGAAACCGAGCTGATCAACACCCACTGACCAGGCTCCCCAGACAGGAAGAAAGAAACTGCCTTAATGGATTTTTATTTGTTTTAACCAGCTTCAACAGAGGGGAACATGATTTTTAATCCCACCATGTCCCTTTAATAGACAACCCCAATAAGACATTTTCCAGATAACCAAGGAATTTTTTACAGTGTTGACTTACCAAGCAGAGCACAATAACCAGCTATTCTGTTTGCACTGCAAGGCAGTACAGTGCAATGAGTTAATAATTTATCACGGCATTGCTCTTGGCAACTGACCATAATCAACTTCTAAAATTCTTCCTTGTTCTTGCATTTTTTGCCTCAGCAAGAACATGGCATCCTTAGAGCTTGAGCTCTATATGAACTTTTTCTAGCTGAAGTAAGAGGCCTAATCTTCCCAAACACCTGCTTTTCTCTTGCATTGTTTCAGGCTCACAGCAAAGACCATGATTTCAATAACCTGATTTAGCAGACAGGAATAACAAGAATATTTTTAAACAAAGCAAGAAGTTAACATTCATTCAGAAAGCCATGGCAGTACAGTTCTCATCCCTGTGTTTTCTTCACTCCTCCCAGAAGGAAAATTAACAAAAAACGCCAATCTTCTCCCTCCACCAAAAGCTTTTATTTATATGTGTTCCCCATCCAACAAGCAAACACCTTTTCCTCCCATTTTATATTATTGAGACTTATGCCTCTACACAATTTTGGGCTAAATCTAATTTATTAGCACACTGTTCCTCTCAATCAGAAGGATCTAGTTGTGGTGTTCAGACAACTCCTCTGGAACACAAGTTTTTAAGAGTCTTTATAGGTGACCTGCTTCGAAGGAAGGTCCTAATTATCACTTTGTTGAAGCTTTGGCAATGGACAATGGTCCTCTTCCAAGGACAACTGTGCTATTTCGTCCTCCCCCTTATTTCTCAACCCCAGCTCTCACAAGCTCCCCAGCTTCACCACTCTGAAACCAATCCCTACCTTGGGTCAGCCAGCTAGCCCAGCAACTTGCCATGGCATGGACACCTGACTTGCTAACTTGGCTCATCTTAACAGAACCAGATAAGGGGTTGCTCACACAAACAGTGTGGACTGCGTATGGGAGGGGAGGCCAACAAAGCACTATGAAAAAACTACGCTGTCAGCTGGGAAAAATAAGGGTGGCACCCCTCAAGCAGCACTGAGGCAGCTGGATGAGTACTCTTGCCTCTGGAAAATCTAGGAACAATCCAGACCAACTCTTAACTGTTTCAATAACATTTAAAAAACATTTTAAATTTAATTAGACTGGTGCAAGTTCAAATGCTCACAAAAACATACATCTATAGAGTTTAAATTGCAACTGTAGCTCAACTACTACAGCTTACTGTTGAGTCAAGAACCTAAGGGCAAGCTAAGGGCCTGGGCAGATGCTAAATGAGCCGTTCCAGGATTTGCAACCTATCACCTCCAGGCCAGTTCATTACCTGAGTAAAACTTGCTCGGTACAAACCTCCCTTCTGTACTTCAGGGCATATCCACATAAACCATCGTTGCCTGGGTTTAATGCGATGTGCTGTCAAGGGACTCGGGCGGTTACGCACACAACCTTCACTTATGAGGGAAAATGAGCAGCTGGGGTGAGGCTGAAGCACCTTCAGTGCGCATGTAAGCTGGGCAAGCACACGGTGTGTGGAGATACCAGAGACAGCATCACCTCTGGACACAGCATCGAGGCACTAGCATCATTCTCCCACCTAGGCAGTAAATACCACGTTTGTTCACAACAGACGGTGTAACAACAGGTTCTTCCAAGGCAGCCTCTGTCGGAGAGCAAGATGCTTTATCCACAGTCTTCTTTTTTCCCCCCTCCAGTTTCACCCCATCTAGAGATCCTCACGTTAGCTGCAAAAACAAACCCACAAAACGTTGCTTCCACCCCCCCCAAGACATGCTTCATCCATGCAGCATGCATGGAGCAGTGGTTCTGGGTCTCTTCTCTCAGGGCAGTGGCTATTTCACCCAGCTAGCTATTTGCAACTAATAACTGCTACCATCTCTCCTCTCAAATGCATAATTTTAAAATCACAGTATATCAATGAAATGTCATGACAGCTCTTTGTTTACAAAGCCTTCCTAACAAAATGCTTCCTAAGTCCACCTGAACACAGTGCACCCATAAGAGAAGCTTTAAATACTATAAGCATCAGAATCTAGACACAAAATGTACTTTGTTAAGTATGTGGCTTCAGAAGTATTAAACCTTTTCTGCAAATATCCCTATTATTTTTAAACAATTACTTTTAAACCAAACACTTGCAAGACCGAACCCTTATCTTGTAGTTTGGCAAAAGTCTTCTGACATTTCTTACTGTTGAGAATTCTTTCTAGTCCATTACCACTGAAACAACATTTCATACAGCTCATTTGAAGGACTGTATTAAAAGATAGTCAGTTTTTTATAAAAGCAAGTGGTAGAATGATGTATTACATCAAGCATTCATAATCAGACATATGTCTTTCAGAAGTGCATATTCAGGAAAATATTCTACCAACAGTAACTTTCTTGGTTCTCTTCTGAGGAAATCCCTCCATAGCCCATTTTTAAATGGTCTAAATTAACGACTTTCTATATTAAATTAAAATCAAATTAAAATCGTACTTCACTTAGTTGCTTCAAAAACAACTTATTTCATTGTTGCTTTTAGCTGATACTAATATAAGCATACTTTTTTGAACAGAAAAGGACCAGTATTTTAAAAAGTGCTGCAAGCCATCCCCAGCAATCAACTTGAGACTGTTTAACATAGTTTCATTTTCATTCATATATCTAAACCACCTTTGGAAAGAAAAAAAAACCCCAAACAGACACTTCCTCTCTACAGTTCCTTCTTTTCTATTTTTGAAATAAATAAAAGTTGGTTGTTTTTTTTGAAAAAAAAACAGGATGGCAGCCTCTCAGTAGCACAACACCAAGGGCACCTGGAGCCCCTTTCTGGGCTCACAGAGCTCTCGACAAGCTGGTTTGGAGGCACCAGGAGCCGGGGAAGTAAATTCTTGCAATTTGTAAAGGTTTGTCACCCTTTGCAGTCCACAGCATATAAGCTTGGTAATTATTTTCTTGATACCTAATATCCTCGTTTGCATGCTTAATTTAAAGGCACCATGACAAAGCTTGAATAGCTAGAGAGAATGAGTAGGGTACAGAAGTTCTGGAGGAGGAGGAGGGAGGAGAATAACAGCCCAAAACAGCAAACGTACCAAGAGAATGGGAGTGGATAACCTAACCAAGACCTCTGAGGACAACATCAGGCCAAATTCTACATTCAGCAGACAACATGCAAGCCCTGGTACCTTCAAGATACAGTTTTGATGAAAGCTCTTCCTAAGAGGGTCATCTTCTGGGCAGAAAGACAGCCTCCACTAAAAACAAACCACGCCATCACATCTTTGGGAAATTATGCTTGTTACCTCCAAAACTATCGAGTGCAGCACATATAGCACGCACAAAGAGGAGAAAATTAAGAGTATCCTTGTCAACTTGCTTTTAACTTGAAATTGAGTCTAGCTGGAAGAACAAGTTAAACATTAATTTTCTGACAGCGGTCAGCCCTGGGTATCACAAGTTCTAACTGTAGTTTCACAATCACGTTCTGCTGCTTCTTTTCCTAGCTGCAATATAAAACTGAATAAACACCGAGATATCTGGGAACTGGAGAATAGCAGAAGCGACTAGATACAAAGCTCACAAAAGTAAGGTAGCTTTCTCCTAACCTGTCAGCTTTACTAACTCTGTCAAAGATCCCGTGAAAAACACAAATAACTCCAGAGGAACATACAGCATGGCAAAACAATATATGCAGCCACAATATATATTAACATGTTTTTTCTCTCAATAGCAGGTAACAATTTGAATCAACTAAGCTTACCCCTTTCTTCCAATTCTGAAACCCAGTCTTGTGTGAGATGATGTTTATACTGAACCCACTTAAGAAGTCAAACCACTACCATGCAGGAAGGTGAGTCAAATGTGGAAGGAGCTCGTAAATGAAGTGATAAGACCATCAGTACACTAACAGTAACCATTCAAGAAGCACAAAACATTACCTCCAAAATTAAAAATATATTTGGTATATTCACACAGAAATGCTGATGATGGGTTAAATATAGGGTGTTCTAAAAATAGACTAAAATGTCTCATTATAGAAGCACACAGTGACATTCAATCCACCTAAAAACAACCCTTTCCCACAGTTTCCAACGTATGTATTTAACATTCCTATTCCTAGCAAATGATCTTAACCATAATATTTCCCCCCCCCAATACAGAAAGAAATAATTTTTACATGCAAGTTTAAGAATTGGAGGTTCTTTCCGGGCTAACAAAACAGCTACCATTTCCACATTCAAACCTGAACCTAGCACAAAGTCACCCCTGACCCATGATCACTGATTTCTTTGAGGACAAATAAACGACCTGGGCTCTAGCCATCCGATTCATCACTAAGGATAGCTGGTAGGTAGTTAAGGCCTAAAGCACATCAAGGTAAGAATGCATAAACTTTAGTCCCTATCTAATGGGATCCTTTTAGCACAAAGGCTGACACAGTGGTAAGCTTTGCCGCAAGACAGGCCCATACTGAAGAAAAAATCGTTTTTACTTCTACACAGATTAGCCCCATCAGGCCAGGAGAGTGCAAATGTCTATAGCCTTTTAAGGCTGCTGCAGACTTTTGATAAGCAAAAGACTTCAAACTTCAGCATGTATAGTCTCTGTCAATTACTTTATCTCTGAAGCAACACTTAAGGTTTAAGAAAGCAAATACTCTCTTAAAGCACACCAGTAGCATTAAAAGGATAAGCACAGTAAATCACCGGCATATGGTAGGAAAGTTTCAGCACTCACAGAGCGGATCATAACCAAGGCTGGAAACGTGAACTCCACCTCCTGCCACTCCTGTGCTGAATCACCGTGGTGGGGAAAGTCCTTGCTGCTCCTCACACACCCAACACAACTCCAGCAAGTTACTAAAACTGTCAGTGAAAACAACAAAATCTGCCAGAAAAAGCTGAGAAACTTTTGCTAACACTTGCAAGAAGTGAAAGCTGTTTTGGAGATCAAAGCGTCTCCTCTGATACAGAGGGAAAGCCTGTGTTTTTCCTACAAAGTCTTTTCTATCAGCTCACTTAACACAGTCCTACTGTAGTCCCCTTCCTTGAATACAGCTGTGATGAAAAGAGACAAAAGGGTACACTACACACATCGTGGTTTGGTTTTGGTTTTTTTTACACACAAAGTGTCCAAGGAGTAACGCACACCACTTAAGTATGAGTTTGCAGCAATACTGAAACATCAGGCTATACCAGGCCAACAACATTCTTCAAATCTGGACCTTTACCTTGGTTTTTTTCTCATTCGAGTGCCAAGATCACAGACTTGGCAATTCTAATATTCAAAAAAAGAGCACATTAGGAAACAGGCCCTTCTGTAATAGCATGGGTCTGGAAATAATGTTCAAGCTAACTGGGATCTAATGATACCACTCCCATGGCTCATCTCTCAACAACCACAAACGCAATCCAAACTGAAAGATCCTTGCCTCAGGGTAGGGGGAAAAATATTTTTTTGTTGTTTTTTTGAGACAAACACGCTTCAGCTATAAAAATCAACAAAAACTAACGCCATTTCTCTGTCCCTTCTAATCAACTTCTCTGCCTCCTGGAAGATCTGTCCAAGCTGTGATCTGCAAGGCGTGGAGGACTTCCAAATGACTTTTTCCTAGCTCCACCACTGCACCCCAGATGCTTCTTGTAGCCCTGGCACAGTCCTTGTGCAGCAGCAAGAGAGTCTGAACATGGCAGCTTTGCCTTCAAAGAGGAACTGTGGTTCTGCAAAGCCCTGCCTGAGAGAAAGCAGCAGCAGCTACTTACCCTTCAGCACACAAAAGGCGTTCTGCTCAGGAGAAGTGGCTGTAGCTTGGGAGCCAACTTAGGATAACTCAGTTTTTAAGGCTGGACGTCTCTACAGGGTCCAGCACAGCAGAAAGAAGGGGAGGAAAGAGATAAGGAAAGAGAGGCTCATGTTCTGCCAGTTGCAAGCATGGCAGACAGTTGTTGCCTCCACCCTAAGATTTGAAAATAAAACTAATGATGAAAAAAAGGAAGATACAAATACCTTAAAGAATTTTTCAGTAAAAAATTTCTATCACTACCTCAAAATAATTTTTTCCATGTGGTTTCTCTGTAATTTTGTTTCCTCTGTGGATTTTTCAACATGAAACAATGCAGCAAATAAGTTCACCAAACCCTTGCAAAAACTGTTGCTTTTATTAAAAAAAAAAAGGGTGAAACATAAAATCAAAATACGGTAAAAACACACCGTACTGTAAGATGGAAAAGGAAAATATGGTTGAACACCGGAAAGGCTGAAGACAAGAGACAGCCTCACCCAAAACATGACCATTTACCTAATGGCTGCCTCCCTCTCTCCCTCCCCTGCAACCAACCAGCGCAATATTAAGCAAGACTCCATAATTCTCATATATAAGCTCCATACAGTAAATGAAACAGGAAGGTATTACCCTGCACACAGTAGTTTGAGCTCCCTGTCATTTCATTTTCAAAAAGAAGATATTCAACTTCATTTCTCAACTGAAAGACCAAAATATAGGGTCCAAAGTTAAATACCCAGACAAAACTTCTAGAGATATTACCCTGCATTTCTGTTTGACTACAAACAAGGTGGAAACACTCATTCTTTTTCAAAATATTGTGCTAGAGTTCAGAAGTACATAATTAGGAGAATCAAGGTGGTTTTCATCCACTCAAAGTTTAAAAAGCAATTTGACACGCCACAATTACCTACAGGATTTTCTTCTCCCACTACAACTACCACTAAGCCCATTTTATAATTGGTCTGTCCCTCTGCCACGTACACCATCCCTATTGCTATAGTTTCTTAATAATTTTCAGGAAAAAATGAGTATTGGCCCATTTTTTCTGCACAAAACAGTTTAACTCCCTCTATTTTAAAAGAACATCACGGCAGCTGCCTCTGAATGAGATTATTTCAGCAGAAACAGAACCACAATTTAAGGTTGCGGGCATAGAGAGCGATCCATCTTTGAAACGACAAATCTGCCATTTTAAAGTCGCTCGGAACCACACCGGGTGAACAGCGGTGGCAGCGCAAAGGTGCTCAAAGCTGTGCAGCACTGATTACTTACTTTGGAGCATTCTCTGCTACATGCTAACTGAGTCCAGGTAAAATGTAGTTTTGGAATAAATAAAATTCCCGTATCGTTCAGCTGAGCAGCAGCTGAAGGGGTCAGATCACCAGCCTACCTGAGACTTCCACAAGCTTCAAAGGCGACAAAATTATAAAAC
>NW_010118464.1:54148-55322 GCF_000699245.1 Pterocles gutturalis | reverse complement strand
AGTGGAGGTGTGAGGAGAGATGGTCTGTTGCAGGGGGTGGGCGACAGGTGAGGAGGATATAGGAGCGGGTGGGTTGTGGTGGTGGTTTCCGTGTTGTGTTGGTTAAACTTAGTTTGAGGCGACATAGCCCTTGAAGACATCCCGGGTCAATGCAAGACGTCTGCTGTGTGGTTACGTAACACAGAGCCCTACTTGAGGCATTTCGTTTAGTTTCTTTTATTCTTGGCTGTATGTGAGGTTGTTAGTTTTATTATGATCTTTTGCTGAGTTTAATGGTATTAATTGTAAGAGCGGTATCTGCCTTTGGACATGCATAGGTTTTTTTTCATGTTGTTTCATTGTGGAAGTGATAAAGGATATCTTAAGTTTCTATCATGTGTCAGGTACCAGATTATTGATCTTGAAGTCTTACCATACATATAGGTACAGAACTGTATCTTAAGTACTGGCAATGCTGTCTGGGACTAACAGTGGCTACCTGGAACATTTGAATGTCTACTACTGTTAGTAATAAAATTAAGTTGGAAGTGTTTTTTAACTCAGCAATGATACTAAGTGACTAAGTTACGATAAAACTAATAGTGTATTTATATTTTTGTAGGTTTTGCTAAGAACAACAGCAGGAGATATAGATATAGAGTTATGGTCAAAAGAAGCACCAAAAGCTTGTCGAAATTTCATCCAGCTTTGTATGGAAGGTAATGACTGCATGGGGTAGGAGTTGTTGAAATTATTTTGTATGCAATATTGTTATCTTTGTGGGGTTTTTTGTAAAATAGAAGTCTTAACTGTGTTTTAACTTTAATACATTAATGAATTTATTTGTTTTTAGAAAATATTAACTGACAGACAATATTTGTCAAGGTTATGAAGGAAGCCAGTAGGGGAAAAAAAAACTTAGATGATTTGCTTAAATCATAGAATGGCCTGGGTTGAAAAGGACCTCAAAGATCATCTAGTTTCAACCCCCCTGCTGTGGGCAGGGTTGCCAACCACTAGAGCAGCCTGCCCAGGGCCCCATCCAGCCTGGTCTTGAATGCCTTCAGGGATGGGGCATCCACAGCTTCTCTGGGCAACCTGTTCCAGTGCCTCACCAATCTCTGCATGAAAAATTTCTGCCTAATATCTAATCTAAATCTCCTCTCCCTTAGTTTGAAACCATTCACCCTAGTCC
>NW_010118464.1:44841-54076 GCF_000699245.1 Pterocles gutturalis | reverse complement strand
AACGCCGCAATGGAGTCTCCCTGGAGCCTTCTCTTCTCCAAGCTGAACAAGTCCAGTTCCCTCAACCTTTCTTCATAGGAGAGGTGCTCCAGCCCTCTGATCATCTTAGTGGCCCTCCTCTGCACCCGCTCCAAGAGCTCCACATCTTTCTTATGCTGGGGACCCCAGGCCTGGACATAGTACTCCAGATGAGGTCACACAAGAGCAGGGAACAATCACCTCCCTCTCCCTGCTGGCCGCCTCTTTTTTTAACGCAGCCCGGGACATAGTTGGCCTTCCAGGCTGCAAGCGCACACTGCTGGCTCATGTCCAGCTTCTCGTCTGCCAGGACCCCCAAGTCCTTCTCCACATGATTGCTTTCAAGGGGTTCTTTTCCCAATCTATACAAGTACCTGGGACTGCCCTGGCCCAATTGCAGATGTAACAGATGACATAGTATTACTGAGAACTGTCAGAGGCTTGGAAAGTCTTATTTTCAGCAAGTCTCTACAAAGTATAACTACTTCCTTAAAGTATGTATGAACTGGCAATGATACAATACTGGGACACCCTCCAAAATTCTCATTTTTGTGTCACCATATTTACTAGCTTTTCAGTTTTTTAGTGAGTGCTTCTAATGTTTCATTTGCTGTACTTTTCTGTTGATGGAAGCTCTATAACATTCTTCACTGAAGTAGTGGATACCAGAATGACAAGCTCCCTATTGGGAAAACTGCAACAATAATTTGTGAAGGACCCGGTGCCTTTATGTGTTTTCTAGTTGCTGTGATTATCTCATTCATGCATTTATAGAGTGGGTAAGAGTTCTTTTAGCTCTTCTCTGTTACAGAAAAATAGCAGTCTAGGATATGTGCCCAGCACAGATCCAGCCTGTTCCTTGTTCTTACACCTAATGTGGAAATGTGGAGAATTTTTTGTTATCCTGTGTTAAAGAAGTAGGCTTTATTTCCTTTCTGAATTTGTCTGACTGCTGTGCAGGATCCTATGCTTTGTGCAATAAATTCACGTACTCTCTTGTGACTACCCTAGCATCTAACTATCCATTAATATATCTAGCTATGCTGCAACATTTGCACATCCTGCTTGTTCTTGCAGCATGCTGCTGGGGTTTTTTTGCTTGGTTTGTTTGTTTGTTAAATCAACTGCAAATAATAAGTAAATTTGCATTTTCATTCCTTTTGTTTTCCCGTGATCTCAAACCCTTATCTGACAGATAGAGAAAAGAAGATAACATAGGGAGCAAATTTCATTCTGTGAAAATGAACCGTTTGGGTACAGTGTAGGTGGTGAAAGTGGTGACACCTGTGTTCCATGCTGTTGAGTGAAAATGCTAATCATTTGGTGTATGGGTATGTCTAACGAGTTATGTGAGATGTTGGCTGGTACAGAGTATAGTACCTTTAACTCTCTTTTTAAATTGGTGTACATTGGTAGTATCATTCCAGTAATAAAACTGAAAAGATGAAAAAAATAAACTCGTCAATATCATCTTGTCAGTGATATGCAGTGTCTTTTGCAACATAAACGTAAGACACCACATTTTTTTTTCGTAAATGTAATCAGCAGTACTTTGTAGATGAGATACAGATGCACTGAGCAAGACAGAGGAGGAGGAGGGAACCCAGTGGAAATACCAGAATCCAGTTACAATACTTGCCTCCTGGAACTTCAGTCTCCGGACATCTCTGCGTAATCTATATGTCAGCTTGATTCTGAAACTATTTACATATATTTAATATCCTCTTCTTTGTGTTTTTTTATTTTTTTTAGAGTATTATAACAACACAATCTTTCACAGAGTAGTGCCCGGCTTTATAGTGCAGGGAGGTGATCCCACTGGTACTGGATCAGGTGGAGATTCAATTTATGGAGCTCCCTTCAAGGTACGTTATCTGTGTATCTTATGCATTAATTTTTGGTTGGTCTCTATCAGTTTTTCTTCCTGCTGTGTTAGGTTGTGAGAAAGCAAACTTTCTATTAGAAATATAGAGTTATACATGTACAGTGATTGCTTTCACATGTTTTTTCCATATTTTTTAATATGCCTCTTTGAATTGAGAGTTCTTAAATCTAGCTGTTCTGATGGTGATAAATATATAACCTTACTAGCATGAACTCCAGAAGAAAAAATAGGGGAGGGGAAGACTGAAGGGTAGGTGCTGATGTGTGGAAAGCTCAGATGTTGTACATTGTTTGTGCGTATTGTATCTCCTTTAGCAAAGGTCTCTAAGTGTTGTGTACATATTGATACTGGGATGGCTCATCTCTTAACCAGGAGGCTCAGATCCTGCCTGAAGCTACACATGCACAGCATCTGTGTTCTGTTCTGCCTGATTATTTTATTTCAGATGGGGCAAGCACCTTTAACTTGTGACTGAAGCTGCAAAGGCTGTCTCTGGGCCTTCCATCTGCCTGCTACTAGAGTAGACTCGTACCTGTAACAGAAACGTGAAGCTTGTGGAAGGGATTGATACCTGAGCAGAGGACAAAACAAATAATACTAAATTGTAGTGGCAAAACTGCTTAAAATTAGTGGTATCTCAATATTGCAGTGTTTAGAATTGTGATACTACCATATTAATGTATTACTCGTCACTTTTACCTTTCTTTGAAAGTAGTCCTCTTCTGTCTTCTTATGGTCCAGAAAATATTCTCCCTATGGATTTTTGCAATACTGTGTTATTGCAGTCTGTTATTGAGTTTCCAGTTATTTTACGTGAATTAGGATTTTTCCCCTAAATACGGTGGTTAACAAGAATGGTAGTTTTACAAGAAATATATGACATGCAGTTACTTTTAGAAATGCTTTGGATTTTTTTTTATTATTGGGGGGATAAAAGGTTCCAACAAAAATAATGACTAACAATTGATTATTAGGCAATGGTTGGAAAAAAAAAAAGACAGAGTTTAAGAGTTTTTCTTAAATCGTTATTTCTGTTATTCGTATACTAGTTTCTAATTTTTTTATTTCAGTGTTTGTTGATTATGCGTTTATGGTTTCCTTTGAAAAAAGATTGTTCATTTATTTGGATTATTTTGGGAACTAAGAAGAAAAAACATTGACTAATAGTAGTATTTTCTGAAAACAGAAACTTTTAGATACAATATGGCATTGATTTTCAAAAGACTTTGGTTTTATTACTGTCTGAATTTAAAAGAAAATTAACAGCATATTTTCTGGGTGTGCATATTGATGTAAATAAGGGGAAAAATAGTTACGTACTTAAATCATGTTCTTTTCTCTTCTGTCTTTGCCAGGATGAGTTCCACTCACGACTGCGATTTAATCGAAGAGGACTTGTTGCTATGGCAAATGCTGGGCCCCATGATAATGGGAGTCAATTTTTCTTTACTCTGGGTCGTGCAGATGAACTTAATAACAAGCACACAATCTTTGGAAAGGTCTGCTACACAGACTAGTGTCCCAATTTGAGCTTGACAGAAGCTACTATAAGTTTCTCTGTATTCAAAGGCTATTTTAGTTTTGTTTGCTGCTATGTACATTTGAAATTTGTTTCACTGCTTTCTAAGCTGTCTCCATTCTCTTTGTTTCCCATGTCTGTAGAAATGTTTCTATGGGTTATTCCCATCGTTATCTACTTTGCTGCTGTTATTCTTCTGAATTTGCTATTGTTATTCTTCTAAATTATATCTTAGTGTTGTGCTTCCTTTGAATGATCTCTTACTGATATTGTTATGGCTCTGACTTATTAATCGGTTCATCTAATACTAGTAACATTTTAGAAAATTCTGTTTGTAAATTCTAATTACCCAGGAAGAATCAGGAAAATTAAAAACATACAATTAATTTAGCACTGTCATGGTTTACTTGAAAGAAAATAAACCAACTGTTTTTTTATATCACAGTGTCTTTTATATTCCTATTTCACAGTGCACAGTAAAAATTTGCCATAAAAATGCAGGTTCCTTCAACTTTAGCTGTTAAATTAAAAAAAACCAAACCTTTGTACATTGTACTTGATGTCTTTTAAAGTCTCACATGCTTACAGTATTTCCTGTATAATTTGTATTTTCAAAATTCTTTACGTAATTATTGCATTTTGCAGAATACTTAACAAAAGTTACAGGCAAGGACTTTCAAATATTTTTTGTAAATTTGACAGGTTACAGGAGATACCATATATAACATGTTGCGCCTCGCTGAAGTAGAAGTTGACAAGGAAGAGCGACCCCTCAGTCCACACAAAATAAGAAGTAGTGAGGTGAGTATGTTCTGGTTTGAAATTTGAAATGTTAAAATTCTTTTGTTTGTAGTGCTCAGACAGATGTGTACTAGTCTGAAAACTTGGTGTGTCCTTTTATATATTGTTCTAAAATGTTGAATCATTTAATTATATGAAAATATTTATTAAAGATGTGTCTAAAATGTTACTTTTTTAACAGGTTTTATTTAATCCTTTTGATGACATTGTTCCAAGACTGAGTAGAAAGCTGAAGAAGGACAAACCAGAAGAAGAAATTAAAAAGTCCAAAGTAAAAGGCACAAAGTAAATATATGCAACATAAGTGGTGGTTAATTTTCTTTCACCTTTAATTTTCAGCTTTGTAATTTTCTGTTTCTGCTTTTGAGACACAGGGCTTTACGAGAATGCACAGAGGAATATTCTTAATCTTAGCGAAACCTGCTTCTCTGTTCCAGAGAAGTTCTCTGTACTGTGCGTCAGCTGAGCTGTAACTGTTTCATGTATGCTGATAATTTGTTGCAAAAGAGAGGTAAAAGCTATGGGCAAGAATATGCAATCATTATTTTGTGACTGAGATGACACTGAAGTTAATCTGTACTGGTAACTTGGTCATAGCTCAGTTCTTTGAGGTTTTTCAACTTATTTTCTCAGCTAGCACTTTTCTCACAGTAAAATACTCAGCAAATGCCAGGCATTTTTACATGGGACATTTCAGTTTCTGTGCATGAAATGGCAGTTAACCATGTATTGAAAAGTAATAGGAAATCTAGACTGTGTATGCTTTCAGTTATGTTGGGCAGAAATACATGTTGCAACTGACTGGTTCCAACATAGTGTAAAAAAATAATTCTGAAAAAATCTTAGTGATCAGTATTTCTTGTAGTTACATTCTGTGAATGTGCGTGCATTTGATGCCTTTCTGAGCTGTCATATCTTGAAAATGTTGTGTTTGGTCCTTGAGTGTTTCTCTATTGGAAAAAAAAAATCAAAAATGCAACTGCTCTGTTTTCAGAGCAGTCACCATTTAAGGATGAAAATTAGTCTAAGTAATGCTCAACTATCTTGATTGTTTTGTCTCAAGTAGAAGAGAAACATGCATCTTGTGTCTCTAAATATTGGTGGTTTATTGCAAAATAACGTTATAGTGTTTTGAAATTGCTGCATTTAGCAGGGTGAAAAGTTTTTTAAAAAATCACATAGAATGTGAAAGTAACAGGTTTAAAGTTTATGGGCTCTTAATAAAATGGTATTTAAAGTTTTACTAGAAAATGTGTTTTCTCTCTTATAGAAATTTTAATCTGCTATCCTTTGGGGAAGAAGCTGAAGAAGAAGAAGAGGAGGTCAATAGAGTTAGTCAGGTACTGTACCAGATAATTTCCATTTTTTGTTTCAACTTAAAATTGCCTTTTTTGCATGTTTGTGGAAGGCTTTAAAGTTCTTAATCTTGGTCTAATTTTTGAGTTTTGAACAATAATACTACTAGAAATTACTTCATTTTTTATGATTCTACTATTTTGACATGTTGAAAAAGAGAGGTTTTTCACTTTTTTAAAGCTGAAGATACCTTCAGTTACTGCACGGTATTTTTACATTTCTGTAAACAATGTTTCATACTTTGTATACCTGATGTTTAAATTTCATGGATGTGATAGGTAGGTTATTCTTCTTCACCTCCTTAATTATAAGAATGTGATTTGATGGCAAAATACTTGAATTTAAAAATAGATAATGTTGTTCATTGCCAGTGCATTCGTAGCTCCGTTTTCATATATCCATTCTGTGTGCAAAATGAAGTGGTGTTATTGTGGGAACAATAGTGCATTGTCATAGTTAAATGTTACACTGTTGTGAATTGTCACATTCACAGAAGTAGGGTTGCGTAGGTAGTCTTTGATCTAGCATTTCCTAAACTGACTTAGTCACTTCAATAAAGTCAGTTTAAAAATCTCTTTGTCAAGTTGTCATTCGCATTTCTACTGATGACCAAGTTATTCCTCTGGATTCTAGGCGTTCTAACTTATTTGTGTGGTTCAAGTACCCATCTGCTTCAGTTGGTGATTAGGTTACCTAGTGCTGAGTTATGTGACAACATAAATGAAAAAATGGTTGTCAGCCCTAAGGATTTAGGTAAAATACAAAACACAACAGTGAACAGAGTGACGGAAGGTTTACCACAACAGTAGTTTAACTATTTTTGCTTTCTTTTTTCAGCTTACCAGTCAGACTAATTATGCTTGTTTACCTTAACATGCTCATCTGCAGTTCTGCTCTTGTTATATGTTTGGTTTTTAATATTGCATTTAACTTGGTTGCTTTGATGTTCTTCCCTTTCACACCAAATACTTGCTTTCCAGTTTAAAAGGATCCAAACTGAACATCTCTTCATGACAAGCCCAGTTTCAGTGTTGTCATGCTGTCTTCAAGTCAGTCTTAAAATCTCATCCTCATATTTGTCCTGACTAAATTCTGAACTAGCTGTAGCTGGGCAAATAACCAAATCAACTGTTTCTGAAGAATTTTTATTCGTTCTTTACAACAGAATGAAACAGTTTTTTCCAAACCTCATTGCTTGTTTCTAGTAGTTCTAGATCAGAATCTCTCTAGTTCTGGACATTATCTTAATCTTGATTAAACCGAAGTATGTGGACTTCAGCACCAACTTTCGTTCTCTTTTTTTCAATAAGAAAAATTGAAGGTCAAAGTTAATAATGGGATTCTTTGACATCCAAAAATTCAGAATCCTTCAGTTAATTTTTTTTTGGTTGCTAGATGCAGTAAGTCTTGCTTATTTCAGCATAGGAAGTATGTACTTGAGGACTGAGCTTGGGAGGAAAGTCTTCAAGTAACTGAGGAATCCTCTAACAGGTCTGGGGAAAAGGGAACATTTTCTGTTAATTTTTAGTGCAGCAAGGCTGAGGCTAAAATTGTCTAGAGTAAGTGAAAACACCGTGTATCAGGATGAAATGTGTACAGTGTTTAATAGTTTAATCTTTACATGTGAAAAATAAGAATTCTTGTCTTAGTCACATCATATTAACCATGTAAGTGCTGAATTTAAGAACACCTCTCTAGTTCATTTCTCCATCTTCCCCATTGCGAACAATTTTCTACTCAAGAATCAGAGTAGAAGTCAGTTCAGCCTGCACTACGCTTAGTCTAAGTGAGGGGGTATATTTTGCCTTTGCTGCAATGCATCACCACATATGTGGCAACTACAGTTTACGCTCTTGTTCCTGAGATTGTACAAAGGACGAGAAAGATAACAGGGGATATGAATCTTGACAATTTAAAAAAGGGGGGGAGGAGGGAGCTGGGAATGGCTGTTCCCTATTTCTTATGGTATGAAAGTTGAAACACAAAGATAATAAGCAAATAAATACACAAAGAAAAAGTATCATTCCCTCGTGGAATTTAGGTTGTGAATATTTATGCCGCAGAACGTGATTAAAGTGGGAAGTATAAATACTTTCAAAAAGAGATTAGACAAGGGACTAGTGCCATTGGTGTCTTTTAAATGTTACAGGTCAAATTGTATCTTCTGCATCAGGAGGGTCTCTAAGTAGTTAATTTATAAAGAGTAAGTATCTTACAAAGCAAATTTATGTACCCCAGTAGGTTATAGAAGGCAGATATCATGGGATTAGCTAAGTTTGTGTCAAGGAGCAGCAAGTGCAGAATGGCTGCATGAAGGAGGGTGAACAAGGAGCTGAGAGTTATTCCAGCACAGGTGGTGCATTCACCAGCAGGAGCAAAATCCCATAGGGTCTAGATACAGCAGGAAGAGTTGTTTGCTGGTAACAGGGTCCATCAACAGTCACAGACAAAGCAAGCAATAACCAAGAGCAGGTTCCCCATCCAGAGAGTCCAGTCAGGAGCAGCAAGAGAGCAACAGGAGACAGGCCTGGAGACAAGTCCACAATGCGAGTCCAACAAGCCCATCCAGAAACCGAGGTTAGTCACAGGTACAACTCTGAAGTACCTCAGGCAGTGACTGGATTCTCAGGCCTGAGTTGAAACAGTGCTCATGGGCAGCAGAGTCCCAGGTAAAACTTCTCAAGGCCACTGAGGCTTTTAGTGCATTTGGAGACCTGACAGTGTAGCTAGCCCCTACTAGTTGTTGCTTAGTCAGTGTCCAGACTGCTCATTTCACAGAATCACAGAATGTTAGAGATTGGAAGGGACCTCGAAAGATCATCTAGTCCAATCCCCCTGCCGGAGCAGGAACACCTAGATCAGATCACACAGGAACGCATCCAGGCGGGCTTTGAATGTCTCCAGAGAAGAAAACTCCACAACCTCTCTGGTCAGCCTGTTCCAGTGCTCTGTCACCCTCACCATGAAGAAGTTTTTTCTCATATTCAAGTGGAACCTCCTATGTTCCAGCTTGAACCCATTGCCCCTTGTCCTATCACTGGATGTCACAGAGAAGAGCCTGGCTCCATCCTCCTGACACTCACCCTTTATATATGTATAAACATTGATTAAGTCACCCCTCAGTCTCCTCTTTTCCAAGCTCAAGAGACCCAGCTCCCTCAGCCTTTCCTCATAAGGGAGATGCTCCATTCCCTTCATCATCTTTGTGGTTCTGAGCTGGACTCTCTCCAGCAGTTCCCTGTCCCTCTTGAACTGAGGGGCCCAGAACTGGACACAGTATTCCAGATACGGTCTCACCAGGGCAGAGTAGAGGGGGAGGAGAACCTCTCTGGACCTACTGACCACCCCCCTTCTGATACACCCCAGGATGCCATTGGCCTTCCTGGCCACGAGGGCACAGTGCTGGCTCATGGTCATCCTGCTGTCCACCAGGACCCCCAGGTCCCTCTCCCCTACACTACTCTCCAACAGCTCAGCACCCAACTGGTACTGGTACCTGGAGTTATTCTTGCCCAGATGCAAGACTCTACACTTGCTCTTGGTAAATTGCATTAAATTTTTTCCCACCCAAATCTCCAGCCTGTCTAGGTCTCGCTGAATGGAAGCACAACCTTCTGGTGTGTCAGCGACTCCTCCCAGTTTTGTATCATCAGCAA
>NW_010118464.1:27436-44782 GCF_000699245.1 Pterocles gutturalis | reverse complement strand
CACTAGTTACAGGCCTCCAGCTAGACTCCATCCCATTCACCACAACTCTCTGGCTTCTTTTCTCCAGCCAGTTCACAATCCATCTCATTTAATCGTCTGCACTTGTTTGGAGCAGTTTGCAAAGGTGCTAAGCACCTGTCTTATCTTTCCTATATCCTGAACACACACACACACACACAAATTACTCGTTGAAGGAAGCAATTTTTCATGTTGCTTCAAGTGTTAGTCTTATTCTACAAAATAAAAAATTGAAGTTGTATTTAAATGTATTATTATTATATATAATGTATTATTATATTTAAATGTTGTATTTAAATTTATTACCCATTCTACTACTGACTTCCTGAAAGGATTACAAAGTGTAACCGAAATAGAGACATTCAGGTCACAATCCAGACTCTTTCTGTAACAGAGATTTTCAGTCTGATTTCAGTCTGAAATTTAGGTACTTTTTGGATTAGTTTGGGAACTGCTCTCTTACTGCGGTCTTTGCGTGAATATCTTACCTGTTGTTAGATTGATTTGACTATTTGCTTCAGGAAATTACTCCTGCATGATGTATTGCAAGTTGATGTATTGTAGGTTGTTAATTTATTTTTTTTTTAATAGGGGTCTAATTAGTGTTCTACCGTCATATGCCATTATTGGAAAGTAAAGGTCTTAGCTCATCGTTTGCTCAAGTATATATATGCTAGACCATGTATCTTTATGATGTGTAATAATTGTGATGATTAAGCAATCTCTTTTTTTTTTTCCTTTTTTTTTGTTTCCCCTTACTTTTAAATCGAATACATTGCCATTGCAAAAATACCTTTAAATCCATGGGTTAAATTTCATGCTCATCTTTCTGGAACCAGTCATATGAAAAGAACGCCTTCTCTGTTCTTCTGCTTTTAAAAGTGTTTATGCTTACTTCTTAGGTTAAAGTTAACAAGAAACAAGTTATCTTTTTCTTACCATTATCATTTTTCACTCTCCACTTTCTCAAACACTGAACTTTATGATATCCATTTTTCTTTTTCTTTTTTTTTTTTTTTAAACAGGGCATGAAGGGAAGAAGTAAAAGTAGTCATGACCTACTGAAGGATGATCCCCATCTAAGCTCAGTTCCTGCTGTCAAAAGGTTAATATGTGATTTACGATTTCCAGAATGGATGTACATGCAGGATGCTGGACATGATTAGCATCACGTATATTCATTGTTTGTCTGTTACTCTTTAAGGAAGTAGAAATGACAATGGTAGTTCAGACCAAATGTTGCTCTGACCCACTGTGCTGTCACCAACATTGGCCATCAGTGGATACCCAACAAAGAATAAAAGCAGGGCAACCATAATGTTTACCTGAGTAGCCTCCCAGTCTCCATCTACTTTCAGCTCAGGACACTGTCAAGGGTTTGATGCGGTTCATCTATTTAGTAATCCTTAATAGAGCCCTCTTCAAAGTACTTAATCAGTCTCTTGTAATGTTATTTACATTCATATCTACCTGTCTGCTGCAGGGAGAGTTATCTCCCCTTTTTGTTCTGAACCTCAGAATCCTTGCTACTGACCTCATTTGATAAGTTCTAACTCTTACGCTGGAAGAGACTGAGGAGACAATCCCGTTATACTTGTCTTTACCACAGTCCCTTCTCAGGCTATCTGTTTTCTAGCCTAAACTTTCAAAGCCTGCTCTTCCTCACATGGAACTTGTTCTGCACCTGTGGTTATTCTTGTTGCTCTTCCTAACTCCAGCTTTTTTTTTTTTTTCCCCAAATCAAAACAGCATATTGAAAATGAGGTGAATCATAAATCAGTATGCTTGCATAAAGAAGGTATCTGTTTTCTTTTCTGTTTCTTTTTAATACTTCTTAACTGATTTGTTTTTTTAACCACTGTTGAGTGTTGAGCTGAGACAATTCCATGAAAATATATCAACTCCAGGAATTTTCTTATGGTCAGTGATGGTCAGCTGGCAGCTCCTTGTCCTGTGTGCAGGACTCATTTTCCTCAAGTACATAGCTTTGCTTTTATCTACTTCTTATTGCTTCTACCATTTTATTGTCTTTTCAGGTCCTTCTGCAATTCTTAAGTCTGCTCTTGTCTTTACTATCCTGAGTATTATCAAAAAACTCGTTGACCTGGCTGTTTGCCTGCTTTATTACTAAGATCAGCGAACAGCTCAAGCCCCAACACAGGCTACTGTGAATATAAGCTAGTGATCTTCTTCCATTGCAGGAAGTGATTGTTTGCTTCTAACTTTTGTTTCCTGTCTTTTGACCATTTCTTTATTTTAACCATTTATTTATTCATGTATGGACTTCCCTATACCCTGAATACTACAATTTCCTTACAGAGCTTTGGTTAGAGACTCTGTGTGAGTCCAAATATGTCAGAGAGATCATCCACAACCACATGTAGCCTCTTCAAAACACTCGGAGTTTGCTAAGGCAGTTCCCTGCATAGCCATGTCACAAACCCCAAGGAGGTCATTTTTGTTCTTACTATGGCTTCTACGTGTTCAGTCCTGACATCAGAGTTACAGACCTGAATGCATTCTAAATATTTTTTAATACTTATATTGTTTGTCTTTTTTTGAAATTATGATCTTCTATTAACAAATACGTCCCCACAGAGTTTTCTGGATTAATTTTTTTTAATGGAATAAATGTCATTGGTTTCAACAAATTTACGGTTTCTTTGATGACCTTGATATTTATTGATGGCTTAGTGCATACCTCAAAGCCTTGACTTTGGAGATTCCTTTAACATTCCTTGCTTTGTTTCTCTAACATAACTTCTTTTTTTAAATTCTGGGATGGAAAAAACTTTAAGGGTCTATATTATTAGTTTGTGACAATTAACAATGGATATGTTAACCTTAGTATATTCCTTTTTTTTAGATTCCTTTTTTTAATACATTGAACTGGAGCGGTATAAGAAATGACAATTCTGATGTTAAGTTTAATTATCAGTATAGTGCATGTCAAACATGCCTATATAGAGAAGGTTTTCCTAAGTATAGACTATTTGCAATGAAATGCTAGGAATGCATCTTAACAGTGAATTACGATTTTATTTTTTTTTAACTCCAGTGCAGTGCAAACAGTAGTCAAGAAGCACAATGATGTGCTAGTTTTTTTGCGTATTTTGTCTGACAGTATTCTTGTACTTTTGTTTAGGTTTTTTTGTTTACTCTTGTAAGATATTGCATTTATGCTATGTCATAGCACTTGGCTCTCTATTTCTTATTCCAGGTAGAGCACTGTGGGATAGACCTGGAAAAAACCTAAACCTAAATTTACTAGATTTACTTGCCCAAGTAAATCTTTTTCTTGAACCAGAATTGTTTGGTTTGAAGTTTAATAATATAATAATAGTAATGCTAACTATTATTAGTAATTCTTCATCTTTCAAGAGACTGTATACATTAGTGTTCTGTTTGGATAGCTTAAGATATGGTTAGAATTTATCCATTGTATCACAGTCTCTGGTTTTATCCTGTGTTTTTAAACATTTCTAATTAGAAAGTATTATGACAGTCACACGATAGAAAATGTTCTTAACTGATATTGTTAAGATGAATGTGGGGATCATATAAATGACTAGGTTGACTAAAATTTCAAGTATCTAAACAATTTTTTTAAATTTAAGAACTAGGGGTTTTTTAAACAATAATTTAAATCTCTGGTACTTAAAAGTAGTTATGATTGTTTTTATTCTTCTAGTGAAGCAGCAAGTGAAGAAAGGGATTTGAGTGAGGTAAGTAACACTTTTTTTATTAATAAGTCTTTGGTTGTTACTGTGTGTGGATTATACTTTCCTAGGGGAACAAATGCTGCTTTAGAGGTTTTTGACAACTAGCTTAAGTCAGATTACCAGCAAAAGGCTGGAGGCCCTTTTGGAACTCTAAGGTTTGGCCATTGTGAACATTCACAGCACGGTAGAGTTACTACTGCATGCTACCTACTGCATTTTATAAAAACTGATGAACAGGTATTTCAGTCAGTAGATTAGGTATATGGGACATTCTGTACTACAGAGTGACAAACCGTTAATAAAAGCCCTGAAATTGCTTTTAAAAAACCAAAACAGTTAAAATTCAGTTCGTGTTGTGGTTTAAAACCAGCAGCAACCAAATACCATGTGTACGCTCGCCCACCCTCCCCCCCCATCTTGAGGAATGGGAAAGGGAATTAAAGCAGTAAAGGGAAAGGAGACTTGTGGGTTGAGATAAGAACAATTTTATAATTGAAATACAAGTAAATTGAAAATAATAATAATAGTGATTATAATAATAATAATAATGCACAAATATAGAAGTAGACAAACGAGTAATACACAGTGTAACTGCTCACCATCCGATGACCAAACCCCAGCCTGTTCACAACGAATGATCCTGGAGCAGAGAAAGTCCTGAAACTGCAATCCTGGAAAAGAGAGAAGAGCCTGAGCAAGAGAGAGTGAGCTTCCAGACAAACCCTCATCTGTTTACTGGGCATGACATGCGTGATATGGAATATACAATCGGCCAATTTGTGCCTCAGTCGTAAAACTAAGGTTGAATCCTAAGCCAGTCGTTTTAGACTATGCTCCCTCTTAGCTTCTTGTGCACCTACACACTAGCAAAACATGGAATGTTGTAAAGTCCTTGCCTGTCCTGGCAACAACAATAAACATCAGTATGTTATCAGAATTCTTCTCAGCACAAATCCAAAGCATAGCTTTGTGCTAGCTACTATGAAGAAAATTAACTCTGTCCCAGACAAAACCAGAACATTCTTCACCCCTTATTCCATACCATTTATGTCATGCTCAGGTTCCACCATCTTTCCTGTCTTTTGGTATATGCACAGAGATATAATTCCTTTAGTCTGTGAACTATCAACCCAAAATATTAATTCACTTAGTCCATTAGTTTGGGCTCCATCTGTCATGACAGTTTTTCAAGGCAGGAGGGGTGATGTGGAGTTCACTCAGTTGGTAGTGTGATGTTGGACGCAGCAGATAGATGGTGTGTAGTCTCTGTTGCATGCTGCATCCAGAGCTCCTTGCTGGTGTATCTGGTGCAGTCCATGTCTACAGGTTAGAGATGTCAATCTCAAGGAAGCTGTTGGACGTCGATTCTGGATCCGTCAAAGTTCATTCTTAATTAACTTGGGTGATTCTTAATGTGAGGCCATTAGTATTATATATAGCAATCATCACAATGATGATACATGATGGTGGGGTTATGCAGCAGTTAACGTTATACAACACAACTAAGTGGCTACTTTAACCCAACATCAGATCCCCTTGAGGTACACAGTGGAGCTCTCCATCCTTCTGCATCACCCACCAAGTGTATCTAGGTCCTTGAGCAAAAGCAAGCCCATGAATAGGTTTGCCTTTACCTGAGGCAGGAATAACCCAGACTGTCTTCCCCAGTGTATGCACCACAGGGACTTTATCCCCTTTCACAGTACGTAAAAGTTCTCATTGGGCAGGGCCCGCCCAACAGGCAGATCCCCTAGTGGTGACTAACCAGGTGGCTTTTGCTAAATGCATATCCCAGTTTTTGAAGGTTCAACTGCCCCATTACTTTCAGTGTAGACTTCAGCAGTCCATTGTATTGTTCAACCTTCCTGGAAGCTGGTACATGGTAGGAAATGTGGTACACCCACTCAATGCCGTGTTCTTTGGCCCAGGTGTCTATGAGATTGTTTTGGAAATGAGTCCCATTGACTGACTCAGTCCTTTCTGGGGTGCCATGCTGCCACAAGACCTGCTTTTCAAGGCGCAGAATAGTATTTTGGGTGGTGGCGTGGGACACGGTGTATGTTTCCAGCCATCCAGTTGTTGCTTCCACCATTGTGAGCACGGGTTTGTGGGAGTGTGGTGTGATCAATCTGCCATGCCTCCCCATATTTATATTTCAACCGATGTCCTTCATACCAGAGAGGTTTTAACTGTTTGGCTTGCTTGATCGCAACACAAGTTCCATGTTCATGGATACCCTGTGCAATGGTGTCCATGGTTAAGTTCACCCCTCAATCACCCATCTACTTGTTGCATCTCTTCCTCAGTGGCCTGAGGCATTGTGGGCCTGGCAAGCTAAAAATTCTTCACCCTTGTTTTGCCAGTCCAGATTCACCTGAGACACTTTAATCTTAGCGGCCCAATCCCCCTGCTGGTTGTTATGATATTCTTCAGGTCTTGGGTGCATGAGCATCTATGTGATGTACCTTTACAACTAGCTTTTCTGTCTGGGCAGCAATATCTTGCTACAGTGGGGCAGCCCAGGTGGGCTCACCTGTCTTCCTCTGGGTTGCCCCTCTTTCTGGATTGTCTCACTCTCTTGATTGGCTCTCAGTTTCTGAGACACTTTGGCTCTTATCTCTTTTCTGCCTAAGGGTGTGAGAGTGACTGTGTGGTATTTGTTTGCTGCTAGCTGGAGTCAAAACCACTACAACGCATTCACAGGATCCCTTTCACATTTACACAGCTGCAAGATGTTGGTAACTTTATAGTCATCCTAAGAGCAAATAATTCTTCCAGATCTCCCTTCCTCCTGCAAATTACATGTCCCTAGTGTGTAAGAGGAACTCTTGTTGTGATTCCCTAAGCACCTGACCTTGCTGTTCATGCTATTAAATATCTTCCTTTCTCTGACTGTAGTACTCAAGGTCATACTTTTCATGCTTTGAGAGTCGGATCCTTTGTATTAACAGTCCCTCATTGCTATTTGTTAAACCTCTTTTTGTGCCCATGTCATTAAAGAAAACATTACATGTCATGTGTTTATAAGACTTTCTTTTTCCCCCACTAGTGACATTCCCATTTCACCTTTCTGCACAACTTGTTTTCCTCTCCCTATTTGTCAGTTGGTTACTGAAAAGTAGGTTTTGTGTAGTACTATGGATAGATAATGCTTGATATCTGCCCCCAATTCAATAATCTTCTGAAATGGGTAAATCATATTACATACAGTAGTTATTACTTATTCTGACACACAATCCCTCATTAAATTTTTGTTTTTTCCAGAGCAAACAGAACAGGGCAGCTCTGCCTAGTTAACAACAGCAAAAACTAGTACAGCTTCCAGACAGGCAGTTTTGCATTTCTGTGTCGCTAGGGGAACACCACCATCCACATGAACAGCTGCTATATCCCTGCGTTGTCGTGTAGCACGCTCTGAGCTAGAAATGTGTTAAATCTATTAGTTGGTAATGAGACTTCAGAAAAATGAGTGTCCAAAAAGATATGAGATCGGATGGAGCTAATGAGACAGAAGAGGGACTGAAGGAGGAGACTAGGCAGGAGAAAAATAGTAGAGCTGCAGGGGGAGGGTTATATCCTATTTCTCAGTGTTTTTCTAGAAGAAACTGGTGAAATCCTGTGCAGAGTGAGGGGGATGGACGGTTCTGAAGTAGGAGATTCAGTTGAGTTGGGGAAGTTGAACCTTTTTGTCTATCCCATTTTAAAATCCAGGGAACCCCCTTCCCATTACTCGGATTTCTGTAATTTTTAATTAGCTTACTACTTAGCAGTTACAATTGCTCTAGAATTGTCCATTTTTATTCTATAAATTCTATCAAATTCTTCGTGTTTCAGTGAAATGCTCTTGCCTAAGTCTTAGCCAAATCTTCACAAGGAATCTGTCTTTATCCTTGACTGTTAAACACCTTGAATACAGTCCTGTCCCAATCCTTTCCTGGATTCTGGCCCCTGCCATTCAAGTCTGTTGTCATCCCATCTTCCTGATAATTTATCAACTAAGTAAATTCTTTGGAAATTTTTCTTATCTCCTCTGTTAAACAATAACTTTCTGGGAAATTAAGTCAAATGCTGATCCTGTACAGCTTTTCTCTTTTCTCTATTTAAAAAGAACAAACAAAACCCCCAGAGCAACCTTCCATTATTTCGTTGACAAAATATTCTGATATTTTACTGTACTGAATATTCACGGATTTTGAGTTTTATTCCTGACTGGTCCTCTCTTGTCTAAATTTAAAATGGTGGTCTGAAGGTTCCTAAACAGTGAATCAAACACAACATCTGAAATCCAGCTCTTGATTTTTCTCTCCTCGTCTCCTCTCCTCCTCGCCCCTTCTCCTCTCTCCTCCCCTCTCCTTGTCCTCTCTCTTCACAAAATTGTTTCTCTTGCTGCTTTTATTTTTTTTCCCACTCTCTCCCTCCATGTTTATGAACATGGTCCTCATGCTGCTCTTCTTCATACCTGTCAGTCACCCAGGACACGTACATTGAATACCATTTCTAAGTTTGTCCTTTCTCTGTGTGTGGTTAAAATTACAATCACATGGCATCTTATGCTTTCTGTTTGGCTAATTAGTAGCACTCCAAAATAAATATGGAGTTGTTGCATTGGCATCCTGACATTAAGATTCATGCAGGCTTTCTTCTAGTCAAACGTGGATCACTTAGTCTACTTAGGCTTCTTTTTCGTTGCTGAGAGGATTGACTTATTTCTGCCTCCAAATGTCTTTGAACCAAGATGGTTTATCTCCTTTTACCTTCCTTTGCTAGACCTGGAAGCATCGTACCTTTCTAGCAAGTCAGGATGATTGATTCCACAGGTTTTCACAACGTTTTGGTCAATGTGGTATTTGTAAATTCCCTCAAGGAGACTGATGGGCAAACCTCTTCCATTCCATCATGACTGTAGCATAGCCCTGTGGTAGGAAGTTCTTAATGAGTTTTGTTTCCTTTTAGTGGAAGTTTAAGGAAATGTTTTAACATATTGCCATGATCAAATTTTGGATCCGTGAACCAAACTAACACCACATTGCAGTGAGTTCTTCTGCAGACCTATAAGGGTTTACAGTCTGCAATAGACTGTTTTAGCTTTTTAAGCGATACAAAAAAGATTCATATATGAAAAAAACATTTAATGATCATATTTCTTATTTCGTGTTATCTCTGAAGCAAATAAGGAGAAATTTGTTTGAAAAGTTTGCTTTGAAATTAAGTATTTGATTTTTTTTCATAAGAGATTATCTTTGTAAGAACTTTCCTTATCCAAAATTATGTAGTAAAAAAAAAAAGCTGAAGAAGTTTTATCACTTCTAATCAATAAAGGAGGAAGAACAGGATGAAGATGCTGATAGCGTAGAAGGTGAAGCTGCTAGCAATGAGAGATTTCAAATGAAAGAACGCATTGCCAAAAAGTTAAAAATTGATATAAGTGAAACTGCTAAACAGCCACTTCAAGAGGAAGAGCCTAAGACAGAAAAGAAAACAACTAGTCGCAGGTAAGTATCATGCTTTTTTTTTCCTTGTTTACTGTTAGATTTTTCTGCTCAATTAATTTTGAAGTTACTACTTTGATAGGTTAATATTACATTAAAATTATCTTCCCCCTGCCCACATCTGACTGTGGAAGCTGAAATTGCCTATTGCTTTCTCATTTCGTAGTTTTATTTGGCAGTTTAAAGCAAACAGTTAAGTTACATTTTTGTTACACTGAGCATTTATTGATACCTTCTATGGGAATTTTCTTTTTTTCCCTGTGAGTTGTAATTGAAGAGTATTTGTATGTATTTATCATGCTTTAGTTTGTTTTTCTACACAGCTGTAAGATTGAGTTTTGTAGCTTCTTTATCTGTGGTATCACATGGTGGTCATCCACCATTGAGACTTGGGGAAGATAAAGGCTCCCTAGTCATCTGTTGAAGTCTGGTTTAACACAGCAGTTGTTCTTGCAGTGTGCTGTTTTTTTTCAACACCGCAATTGATACATCAGTTGTGTAAATACCATCTAGGGCTGTTCTTAAAGGATTGGAATACGTCTGTGTTTGGTTATGTAACACTGTATTCAAATAATTAAACTAGCTCTAGACAAATTATTGTATTTCTGTAGTAGTATTCAGCTCTTTAAAACATGGGTTCCAAAAGGCTGTGCCAGCCTTCATGAACATCCGTACTGATAAGCACTCAATTTTCAGTTAATTTGCCTTCTTGTGGCCTTGTGTCTTGGCAGTCTTTCTTCCAGAGCTAGTTTGGGAATTTCCGCCTAATATTTATATTGTGTAAAAAACAGGCATCGTGTATGCAGGTGGTGTGTAGTGGACCTGATGGCAAATTTACTAGGAATTGTTGTCCAGTATTTCAATAAACGCAGGCTTCAGAAGTTACTGAGCAATTAATTCTTTGCAGTTGTAAAGTTCAATGTGTAAATTTACTTATTCGGTTAAACTTATTGGGGGATAGGGAGAGTAAGCATCAAAAAGGTAATTTAGATTTTGTACTCTAACTCAGTGCAGTTGTCATAAATAACTGCCTGATGGAACTATTCAGGCTTTGGCTATACTAAATCCTGTGTAGGCAGTGGCTATTTTAGATTCTCTCCCTCTGAACTGAACCATTCATCTTCTATTTTTTTTCTTTCATTTTTTTCCTGTTTTACCCCCACTGCAGATATGATTTTATGTGTAATGGCCAACGTGGAAGAATCCAGGGCACTCTGTCACAAAGCAGTACCTGGTAGTCAATATAAACACTTCACAAGTTCTATAGCAATTACCATCCCTATTACTGGGAAGTAAAGGCTTTGACTCGAGACATGTGAAGATAGATTTGTTATAGTAATAATACACTCTGAGATAAAATACATATTGAAACATTGGCTGGAAAACAGAAGGAATAACTGAAACAAAATCAGTTGTTGTTTTACAGTCATCAGAAATTCACATATCTGACTTGTACCCGTTGCAGGTTGTTCTCATCTTATATGACTATATGTACCTGCTAAAAATAAAAACAACTGTATGATATTGAGGAAGGGGCTGTTGCCAGTTATGGTGGGCATTCATTCATTATCTTGGTTGTAAAACAAATCTGATTACTAGAAAAAAGGGAGTGCACACCCTGACCCTTGCAACTTGATGGATATTGATCTGATTATTTTTAATGAAATAATTTGATATGATTATAAAAGCAAGACTAGTTTGTATTTAGCATTCCACGTGAGGTATTATTTTTAACAGTGTGGCATGTGTGTTTAAAAGCAGGCAGTACTTTTGCAGTGGTAGGAACACTTGCATTATTTTGGATTATCTTTTAATTTTGTTGTATTTAAAATATATCGGCTGTAAGGGTTGCTGTTTGTCTACCTTTTTTGGAGCAGTGAAAAGCCCAGTGAGAACTTTGCCAATAAAATAATTTTTGTTAACCACTTTAATAAGTTCAAATAGCTCCATAAAATAAGTGTTCATGGGATTTAAGCAGGAAATTCAGTGTCTTTCTCTACATCTCTTGCAGTATTGATTTGAATCTGAGAAGCACACCAGGTACAGTACAGTACAGAAGCCTTTGTAATTGGAACAAATCTGTGTAGGTTCCAAGCAGTTGTTTTTTGGGCCTAGATGATGTTATTTCCAAAGTTCCTCGTAATTTTGTGTTTGCTGAAGAGAAGACCCAACATACTTAGTAGCTGGAGATAAATGAGCAAGAGCTTTTGACGTTAAATATCCAGCACTATAACATTGAATAGCATTGTAGAATGGTTTTGGTTGGAACAGACCTTTAAAGGTCATCTAGTCCAACCGCCCTGCAATCAGCAGGGACATCTTCAACTAGATCAGGTTGTTCAAAGCCCCATCCATCCTGATCTTGAATGTTTTCAGGGATAGGGCACTTACAACCTCTCCAGTCATCCTCTTAATCGTGCTGCATCTTGCATATATACTAAAAAACATATGTAATTTAAATGGACATTAGTTTTTTCTGTCATATGTTTTTACTTCTAGAGACAATGCAACTAACTTTCATACTTTGGCGAACTTTATGTAGTTAACAAGTTTGTGTGGTCAGATCTGTAAACTGATGTTAATCCATTTCTTTTGGAACCATACATAAATCTGATCTCATTGTAGAACCATGCAGAGTTATGTACACCAACATAAAACTCTTATTTCATGAGCATTGGCTTTCTGGTTTATATTCTTCTTTTCTTTCTGTAAGAGCACCTCAATCACAGTATGTGAACCTTAGTGCTTTTTTGTGGATTTGAAGGGGCTGGTGATATCTGGTTAGTAAAGTGTATTAATCAGAAGGAAGATATCTGATCTCTTCATAATTTGAATCACCTTTGTTTTCATGGCTGTGCTAGATGTAACTAGGTATTGTTTCAGAGGACATATGCAAAATGTTTTCTAAAAATCTATCCCCTGTTTTTCCTTTGTGCCATGTCTGAAGTTGTTCTGTGAGGCTGCTTTGGAAATTGGTGTCTGTACTATCTCTGCTGTAGACAGCTGGTCCACAGGAAGTATGCTGAGGTCAAGGACAATGGATAACTTGGATCCCAAAATCTGCTTACTGGACCTACTGTTGAGATAAATGTGTAATCCCAGTGGTAAATTGTGTGAATGTTTAGCTTGTGTCCATTAAAATTATTATATGTCAATACCTGGGACAAGAGTACATCAGGTACTTCTCAGATCTTGCAGAAACATTGTGCTGAAGTGCTTTCCTTACTGCAGGAAGAATTAATTCCTGTTTTTCAGTACCCTGCATCCAGTGCTTGATTAGTCCTGCACGCTAATAATGTTAATGTAACCTGTCGTGGTTTAAGGTCACCGGGCAGCTAACCACCACGTACAGGCTCTCACTCTCTCCTCCCCTCTGGTGGGATGGGGAGGAGAATTGGCAGAACAAAAATGCAAAAGCTTTGTGAGCTGAGGCAAGGACAGGTGGGGGTTCACTCACCACTTACGGTCATGGGCAAGAAACAGACTCAACTTGAGGAAACACAAAAACAATTTAATTTGTTAACAATCAAAACCAGATTTGTTAACCAATGAAAACTGAGAAAGAGAACTACATCTTAAAAAGGTACCTCTCCCCAGCTCCTCCCTTTTTCCCAGGCCCAAAGGCTTTGTTCCTGACTTCTCTCCCTTCTCCCCACCTCACCATCCACCCCTGGCGGCGCAGGGGGCAGAGGATGGGAGTTGGGGTCAGTCCGTCCCATATTGCCTCTTCTGATTCTTCCTCTTCATGGGGAGGGCTCCTTCCAGTCTTTCCCTGTTGCGGCATTGGGTCCCTCCCACAGGAGGGCCCTTCACAAACTGTCCTTCCAATGGGGCTGCAGTTCTTCACTAACTGCTCCAGCGTGTGTCCTTTCCATGGAGTCACAGGCTCCTTCGGGCACAGCCACCTCTTCCAGCCTGGGGTCCTCCACAGGCTGTATACAGGGTGGGATCTGCTCCACCATTAAATCTCCATATGCTGCAGGTGAGCTCTGCTCTTCATGGGCTGCATGAGGGCTAACGTGTGTCACCATGGTCTTCATCACTGGCTGCAGGGGAATCTCTACTCTGGCACCTCCTCCCTCTCCTTTCTCTTCACTGACCTTCGTGTGTGCATAGCTGTCTCTCTCACATCCCACTCCTCTCTCCGCTGCAGGTTCTTTCGCTGCCTCCTCAGAAACTCCCGGCTCTCAGGCAGGGGGTGTAGCTGAGGCTGGGCAGACAGCTGGATGGATGAGCTGGATGGACGGACAGACAGATGGACCGGCCGCTTTGGGCCGGGCCAGGCCCAGCCTGGGACTGTGCACCTGTTCCATGCCCTGTGCCCCCTCTTAAATATGTTATTTGCAGAGGAACTGACTGGTTTGGCCTTGGCCAAAGGTGGGTCCAGCCTGGCGCTGAGGAAATTTCCAGCACTTTCTCACAGGGGCCATCTCTGTAGTCTCCTCCCCCCCAACTCCCAGCTACGAAAACCTTGGATCTGGGGGAAATTCCGGCAGTTGCTTACAGGAGCCATCTCTCTAGTTCCCTCCCTTACTACCAAAAAACCCCCCACACAAAACCACAATATATCCATTATATTCCTCAATACAGAATAAGTATAAGCTTCTCAGAGTCAATGAACTGTTCTTGATCATGGAGACTGGACAACTACAGATTAGTGTGAGATAGCCATATAACATAGTGGAAGAGGATTCAGAAATTAAAAAGTTGTCCAAGAAAAGTTTCTTCTGAAAAAGTACCTCCAAGTACATGACAGCCAAACAGTTGTCCAACAACTTTTCTATCAATTTGTTGTCTTTTGGGTTTTACAGGGATGTTTGCTAGAAACAAATTTCCGAAGGTAGAATAGCAATTCTGTAGCAACAAGGGAGCACAAAGCTAGAGCATACCCTTAGGAATGAGATACTCTATGCCCAAGCTTGCATGACATTTAATCACATTTTCAGAGACGTTTGTTTAGGCATTCTCTAAGCTGCTGGCTCTGCATGTGGAAGGTCCCTCCTCTGAACTTACTCCAGCAGATCCATATCTTTTTTATGCTGGGGGCCCGAGAGCTGAACACAGTACTCCAGGTGGGGTCTCACAAGAGCAGAGTAGAGGGGGAGAATCACCTCCCTTGACCTGCTGGTCACACTTCTTTTGATGCAGCCCAGGATACAGTTGTCTTTTTGGGCTGCAAGTGCACATTTGCTGACTTACATTGAGATTCTCATCAACCAACATACCCAAGTTCTTCTTTTCAGAGCTGCTCTCAATCTGTTCTCCACCCAGCCTGTATTTGTGCTTGGGATTGGCTTTGTGTACATGCAGGACCTTGCACTTGGCCTTGTTGAACTTCATGGTGTTTGCACGGGCCCACCTCTCAAGCCTGTCAGGGTCCCTCTGGATGGCATCCCTTCTCTCCAGTGTGTTGAACGCACCACACAGCTTGGTGTTGTTGGCAAACTTGCTGAGGGTGGACTCAGTCCCAATGGTGCACTCAGTCCCACTGTCCAAGTCTCCGACAAAGATGTTAAACAACACTGGTTCCAGTACCAACCCCTGCGGAATGCCACTTGTCACCAGTCTTCACTTGGACACTGAGCTGTTGACCCCAACTCTTTGAGTACGACCATCCAGCTAATTCATTATCCATCAAGTTGTCCTTCTGTCAAATCCATGTCTCTCCAATTTCGAGCCAAGGATATCATATGGGACAGTATCAAAGGCTTTTCACAAGTCCAGGTAGATGATAACTGATCCAACACTTTTCCCTGTGCAACCTGTTCCAATGCTTGATAACCCTTTTGGTGAAGAAATTTTTCCCAATATCCAGCCTAAACCTCCCATGATGCTACTTGAGGCTGTTTCCTCTTGTCCTATCACTTGATACCTGGGAAGAGAGACCAACACCCACCTTGTTACAACCTCTTTTCAGGTAGTTGTAGAGAGTCATAATGTCTCCCCTCAGCCTGCTCTCCAGACTAAACAACACCAGTCCCCTCAGCCACTCCTCACAGGATTTGCTCTTTAGATCCTTCACCAGCTTTGTTGCACTTCTTTGGAGGTGCTCCAGCACTTCTGCATCTTTCTTGTAGTGAAGCACCCAAAACTGAACACAGTATTTGAGGTGCAGCCTCACCAGTACTGAATATAAGGGGACAATCAGTTTCCTAGTCTTACTGGCCACACTGTGGGACTTCACCACCCACTGTGGTCCAAATGTGTGTTGATCAGAGCAGGCAGAGATCTGGAGGTGGAAGTATCAAACTAAACTTTGGATTCACCATACATAGCTTGAAGGGGAACGTCTACTAACATATCAGAGGTCCAAAAGCATCTGATACCTCTCAGAATTGTTCGTCTCTTCTGATATTTAAATGTGCAAATAGAATAATTGAACTTCTAAAAATATGTTTTCAGAGTACTGTCTTGTAACATGCATGACTTTTTCTGCAAATCTGTATTCATTTGTATCAGTCATGTTTCTTTTAATACAAGTCCATTTGTGAAGTTAGAAGTTTGCACATCTGTTTCAGAGAAACAATATGGAAACAACACAAACCTCAAATTTGTGGTACTGAAATCCAAGACCTCTTTAAATGCAATCATATTTGGAGTGCTTAGATGGTAAAGGTAATTTTAGTCATTTCAGTATGCATTTGAACCTTTTGTGTATGTTCTAAAAAATAATTTGAGACACTTTCCAATTTTGTATTAGGAAGCTTCTGGAGGAAGAATTTCCCACTCATTCTGGCAAGTTGTTAGAAAAATTCCTCAGGTCTGATATTTTTTATTAAAAATTTAAACCTAAACTTCAAAATATAGAACAGCTTTTTACATGAAGGAATGTATACAGATAGAAGAAGTGTTTGCCATCATTGCAATAGTAATGAAATTACAAATCAATAATCAGCATTAAATTGAATTTGTAAAATGGTAGTGACTTGAGATGATCTGAAGGCCTCAGAGTAAATGGTCCTCTTCTCATTTGGTAATTAAAAATATTGGTTTTCATCCTGCAGATGGAGCTCGGGTGCTACACATTCCTGGTTACCAACTTTTAAAAATTTTCAGTACTGCTTGTTTACAAGACATGCAGTGTCCAAATAGAGTACAGTTGCCTGTACAGTTTTTCACTGTTTAGTCAACAATTTCAGTTGTGTCTTTATAACAGATGTGCTATTAAATAGCAATATGAAATAGGTGTCTAGAATACCTAAACTACAGAGGAAGAAAAGTTGACTTTTCTTTTTGAGTAGTTATCATCACTTGAATTTAATTCTGTGTTTGTGTTTCTTGTTGCATATTCTTCTCCTAATAGTTCTATGAAGTACAGTTGAACTAGGTAATCACATTTCTTTTTGGCTTATAACCCAAAAAGTACCAGGGAAGGTACTGTACTCTTTTTGGATTGCCTGACCCTTCTTCCAGAGATTCTAGACTCTCCTTTTTTCCCCTGAGTCCCAGGAAAAGCTCTTTGTTTAGCCAGGCTGGTCGTCTTCTCTGCCACTTTTTCTGCAGACGGGAACAGCCTGTTCCAGTGCTTTTAAAACCACCCTCTTGAGGAATTGGCAGCCTTCCTGGGCCCCCTTGCCCTTCAGGACAGTCTCCCAAGGCACTCTCACAACCAGCGTCCTAAACAGCCTAAAGTCTGCCCTTTCGAAGTCCGTGTTAGTGGTTTTCCTGGCACCTCTCCTTACTTCACCAAGGATCGAGAACTCTATCATTTCATGGTCACTAAGCCCAAGATGGCCTCCAGCCACCACATCTCCCACCCGTCCTTCTCTGTTTGTGAACAGCAGGTCAAGCGAGGCACCTCCCCTGGTAGGCTCACTTACCAGCTGTGTCAGGAAGTTATCTTCCACACACTCCAAGAATCTCCTAGACTGTTTCCTTTCTGCTGTGTTGTATTTCCAGCAGATGTCTGGCAGGTTGAAGTCTCCCATAAGAACAAGTGGGAGCGAGCGCGAGACTTCTGCCAGCTGCTTATAGAATGCCTCACCTGCTTCCTCCTGCTGGGAGTGTGTTGTAGGCCACCCTCAGCCTTGTTAGCCCTTCCCCTCATTCTTACCCATAAGCATTCAAACTTATCATCACAATCCTTGATTTCTATACAATCAAAACACTCCCTAACA
>NW_010118464.1:7993-27407 GCF_000699245.1 Pterocles gutturalis | reverse complement strand
GAGCTTAGAGCCATCCATTGCAGCACTCCAGCTGTGAGACTCGTCCCACCATGTTTCTGTGGCGGCCACTAGGTCATAGCTGTTCTATTGCACCATGGTCTCCAGTTCCTCTTGTTTGTTGTTCATACGGCGTGCATTAGTGTAGATGCACTTGAGCTGAACGCTCGAATCCACTCCTACCCTTGTACTTGGCCCTGGTGAGGCCACGCCTTGAATACTGTGTTCATTTTTGGGCCCCTCACCACAAGAAGGTCATTGAGGTGCTGGAGCAGGTCCAGGGAAGGGCGACGAAACTGGTGAAGGGTCTGGAGCGGAGTGGCTGAGGGAGCTGGGGTTGTTTAGTCTAGAGAAGAGGAGGCTGAGATGAGACCTTATCACTCTCTACAACTACCTGAAAGGAGGTTGTGGTGAGGTGGGTGCTGGCCTCTTCTCTAAAGTAACAAGTGATAGGACAAGAGGAAATGGCCTCAAGTTGCACCAGGGAAGGTTTAGGCTGGATATTAGGAAAATTTCTTCACTGAAAGAGTCATCAGGCATTGGAACAGGCTGCCCAGGGAAGTGGTGGAGTCACCATCCCTGGAGGTGTTCCAGAAACGTGTAGATGTGGTGCTTAGGGACATGGTTTAGTGAGTTAGGTGGTGTTGGGTTGGACTTGATGATCCTTGAGGTCTTTTCCAAACCTAATGATTGTATGATCACTGACTATAAGGAGATAAATAGTAATAGTAGCTATATTGCCACTTCTTTGCATTTATAGTTTTTCTTGTATGCATGTTGCTTCTCATAGGTAAAATAAAATAATCTCATGGAGCTTCAGACATCTACTGTGTGTGTATATATAAGAAGTTACTTGCTTCATCCTCAAAACAGAAGTCTGTAATGCTTTTTGAGATGTAATTCCTCTGACTTGTTTTTCTCTATTTGTTAAAAGACAGGATGAAATAACTAGTTTACTTACATATGTATGCACTTGGTCAAATAATTTGCATCCGCACTATCATTTTGTCATCGAGACACACTAGTAATAAGTACAGTTAATAATGCTAGGCAGTCATGCTCAAGTTCATGCTCAAGTTGTCTGGGAGCACTGTAGAATAAGCATATGAAAATGCATATAATTAAGACACCACAACATTTTTTTAGCATCTGAATAAACATTAACGTACCGAGCATGCAAGGTTGCTTTCCTAAATTCCTTTCATAGTATTGTGGTTTAGAACAGCCACAGGTAATTTTATGTGTGATATCATGGAAGTCTTTTAAAAGACCTTTGAATCAAGACTTTTTCTCTTCATAAGTCTGCAATTGTTATAAATGAAGAACTGAATATTTTTATAAATTAAAAGCTCGATATTTTTATTAAGAAATTAATAATATATGGTAGAATGTTTTGTTCTAAATGCGTTTACTGTGCACTTGTTACCTTGTGCTTATAAAGCAGGCATTATAGTGCAAAGAAATAATAATTTTGAAGACTCACATAATTCTGCAGATGAAGAATTATTCTCATTCTTGTAATTGTTGAAAATCTGTAACTTCTTAGTTACTTGTAGCAGTTACATTTCCATGTGTCTATGGGATGCATTCAAGGGTTCTGAGACTGGTGTTGTATGAGTTTGCTGTCTATAATCTTCATTGCAAGGTGATTGAGGTCATTACAAGGCTCCAGTATCTCATCTTGTGTTCAGGAAGATACCTTTATACTTTCTTGTGAATGTTGTTTGTTTGTAACTAGTGTCAGTGTGAAAAGAATGCCATATACTTACAGCTGCTTATTCACTTTGGAATGTGAAGTTTATCTGTTTCTGTATAGAACTGTGGTATTATTTCTTCATAATAATTACTACTTCCTATTTATTAACTGTATTTCTAATACTGCTAGCATTTTCTTAAACCAGGTATAACTCTATAACTATCAGGCCTTGCACAACAGTAGAGCTTGTCTCCTTGATTTCCAGTGTAGCACCAGGAAATATAAATTGCATGTTAATAAGAGTGACTTGAGTTCTTGAATACAAACTTTTTTGGAACTGACTTTGAACTTCACTGTACATGAAGAACTGCTGCTGTTTTCATATAGCAAATTCAGGTATTTTGTTAATGGTGTTTTAAGCCAAAGGAGACCATTAGATAAACCGTATATTTTATGCCATGATTTACTGCCAGTTACCTCTGTATTGAGTTCACTGTTTGGCTACGTCTGAACAGGAAAGGCATTCAGACATGATTTGTACACTCAAGAGAGTGTAGTTTGGTCGATATTTAGTCAGTGAGTGTAATCTATTCCAGTATTTAGATACCTTACCCCTAACAGTACCTCATCCAGTTTCAAATTTTAATTTGTCTGGATTCAGCTTGCAGCCAGTGAATTTTTCTGCTGTGTCTTTTTCTGAAGTTCATTGCAGAATGCCACATTTTCTCTACTTTCTTTCACTTTGCTTGTATTGTAATTGAGTCCTTTTTGATGAGCTGTACCTGTTGAGTTCTTTCAGTCTTTCACTGTAAGATATTTTTTCTAGTCCTCAAATCACTTCATGGCTTTTTTTTGTTGTTGTTGCTTCTCCAGTTTTTCAACATTCTTTAAAGAGTTTTGATCAGTAATCTCTTACTAGCCTTACTAGTATACAGAGAGCTACAGCTTTTTTTCCTTCCTCCTCCCAGTTTATTCGTACAATGTCCACATCAGCCCTTCTTAACAGTATTCCACAGATACTGCTGATGTTGCTAGGGCATTCGAGATTATTTTCAGTCACCACTCTCTAAGAACTTGTTTCCCATTTTGTACACTTGTTATGTTTTATACTTCCTAGATTTTGGCAATTTGACTTCAGCTTTTGTCTTATTGAGCAAGCCCAGGTTGCCCAGCAATCCTGATAGGAGAACTTGCTCCTGTGACAGTTGTGTGATTCACTAGTAGTGGATTTAGTAGCAAGTTCCCTGGAGTGAGTAGATCTATTTCCAGTCAGTGGTTAATATCTCATTGGCAACTATTTTAAGCAGTAACTTTGTAACCTAATTCTTACCTAATGAAGATTTTCTTTCAGCCTGGTTTGTGTTTATTTTTTTTAAGGACTTCATTGCTTAAAAGTACTGGGAAGCAAGTTTTCTTGACTTCATATAGGGGGGTTATTTGGGTTGACTCTAAAATTAGCCAAGTTTGCGACCAGTCAGGAACTTACACTGAATTCTGCTAAGAAACTCTCATGTCAGAATTGATATGCTACTCTGAAAGCTTTTTCGGTTTCACCAGTATGCTTTTTCTGTGTGAAAGTTTTACTGGATTATTATTTTCTAGCTTGGTTCAAAAACTACTTTTTAATGCATATTTGATCCAGTACAAGATTTTTTTTAAAAGAAGACCTTGCCAATAAAAGTGAAGTAAAATTAAATTAAATGTTGAGATGAGGGTGTGTAAACTGATTAGGTTTCATTTTTGGATACATAATGAAACTAATAGCTTTACCTACAGCTCATTAGAATGCAGACAAACCTATTGCCCTTTTATCATGACTCTTAAATTTGGGTCCAAAAGTCTTTGCTGAAGTCCATAAAGTGTCAGGTTTTAGAATAATGGAGAACATCTGTTAGGTGTTAAAGGAATAAAAGAAAAAAACCCTGTCACGTGAAACCAAACAGAGATTAAAATCTATCACAAGATAAACTGTACTACAACAGATTATTGCATGAGATTCCTTTGACATTTGCAGTCTCTCCTGCTCTTATATTTTTTCACACTATGGTATGAAAAGTTCCGATCTTTGTTACTATGCTGCCTACATTTTGAATTTTGAATTTTCTTAAAGACTTTTGAATTCTTACATATTTGTAAGTATTCATCTGACAGAGGAAGCTTGATTATAAATATTTGTGTACTATTCAAAAAAATTCATTCTGTACTTCAAAAGAGATGTGTTTGCTGTGTTATTGTGTTCCATTTGTATGAGTATTCTAGGAACACTGATAGTTATAAACCAGCAAACCAGCTTATGTTGTTTCAGTTTAACTTCCTTGAAGTGGGACATTTTGTGCTCCACCCTAAAATAAGTGTCCAAAGCTATTTTAGACAATTTACAGATTGAATTGAGAAATTCTAATTTTATGCAGAAGTAGCTATTTAATCACATACTGAAAAATTACTGAGTGATGACATAAAATTAAATTTCTGCGTATCTTTCATTTGCTAGATAGAGGAGTGTATTCGAAGTACATTGTCTTGATTTGAAAACAGAATGGGTAATGATGATTACATAACACGTGACAAAGCTAGCTATCTATCTGTGTAATATACTGCTATAAAACAGCAGCTATAGAGTTACAACACTCTTTGTTTGACTTCCTTTTGCTCTAGGTAGCCTGTATTTCAAATAGGACAGTAACTAGAGGTCTAGTTTGTAATATTTTCTTGGGGTGACGGGAGAAAGTGTTCTGTGACAAAAATGTCCATCTTTCCTTCTGAATACTTCTAATTTGTTCTTCTGTGCTTTCTTGTATTAAGATATTATATGCTGTGCTTTGCAAAACTATGGTAACCGTAGAACTTCCACTGAATAGTCTCTAGCATTCTTCACTCTGCCTTCTGAGTTCTGATTTTTAGATGTAGTGTAATGAGCATAATATTTCAGAAATTTTGCTTGGGACTTAGTTAAGAGTTTACCATCAGCATCCCCAGAGCTCCATCTGTTAGCGTACTACATGTTGTATACTAAAATATAGCCTGATGTATAGAATACTATAGTGGGAGCTAGATAGAGAGAGGGCACATGTACGTTCTTGACCTTAAAGCTCTCGTGGCTTGCAAGAGACTGAAAAAATATACAGGAGAATCCTATATACAGAAAGTCTTACAATTAGGAATCAACGTTTTGTTTTATCTTCTGTAATCTCACCTCCTGTATGCAGTTTTGTCACATAGTATGCTGACAGAAAGGTTTGAAATTATAATCTGGAAAACAGCCTTCCCAAAGAAGTTATTTTGCTCTTCAGACCTGCCCCACAGCTTTTCTTGAGTGGGATGCAGCACCTGCTTCATAATCCATAAAATTCTAACCAATATTTCTGGAAAAGTGCAAAGGCTCATGTAATGCTGAATTTCAAGGGAGCGTGCAAGCAGAAAATCTTTCCTACTAGTGCTATTTCAATGCAGAGTATAAAAATGTTTCTCTTTAATCCTAACCTTTAGTGGCTGTATTGCACTGAATGTATTTAGTACTGTTCTAAGCGTTCTACTGTTTCTTCTTCAGTAGTTAATAGATTTGAGTTTCTGTTTCTGCTCTTTCAGTCTTGGCTTCAAAGGTCATTTGAAAAGCTCTTTGGAGAAACGGTACCTCTGCGATGGCAAGTACTATGTATACAAAATACGCTGATATTCATACAGAGCAGTATGGCAGTATTTCAGTCTTCCTTTTGTTCTGTAACTTCTGATCAACCTGTTTCCAAGCAGAATTTCATTAGGTTAGTCGTTTGCCTTAGATACAGTAGATTGTGAACACTGTCTGAAGTAGACAGTTTTCCTTGTTAATCATATGAACTCTAGAGAACGTATTAATTCAAGTGTGTGAACTTGTCTGCGAACACTTGGGAAGGACATAGGAGATATTATTTCTACTTCACGCAGGTAGTACCTACCTAAATATTTTCAGTATACATGAGGACAGTGTTCTTTCACTAGAGGAACGCTTTGCGGGAATCTGGACGAGACAGCCTAAATAAAGAGGTAAGGAATTTCGAGTATCAGCTGTGAGGGAGGGATTAAGTTATTCCATTAATTATGAATTGACTTTACAGCATGAGAATACAGAAAGCTGCTGCCACATGTCAAGATCAACACATTTTCACGGTTTTACTCTGAATGTAGGTGCTCCTGCGTCCAGTCTTTGCCACACATATGCCAAACTCAGCTCAAACTTGGAGCTGGGACATGCTTTAAGTGGGGCACTACCTTTGAAGAATTTAGAGATTATGTCAGAAATTAGGTAGACAAAAGAATAGTCTATGAAATATTGTTATACAGCATAGTACCTGGTTGACAGTGAAAGTCCATTGTAGTGGTTCTGATTTACGCATGCCTCCTGAGGTTTGCAGGTGGAACTGTCTTGAATCCTAAATACTTTTAAGTCTGTGTTACTTGAGAGAACATGTCTGTTGTGCTTTATTGCTGCAGCTATGGTAAGCAGATGTGTGTGAGCTGGAGCTACCTCATGGAAAAGTGAAAACTTTTTTTTCCACCCTGTGGTATTGAGAAAAAGCACAGAAACAAATTTATGGGAATTCATTGTCTAGGTATCAAAAAACAGTGGGAATGGTGTTGGTGTAAGCTAAGTTAATGTGACTTCCATGAAGAAGTCTGAAATATGAATTTGTTTTGATGTATTCTTTTAAACTAGTGCTTAAAATTATTTCTGTTAAATTCCAGTTTGGTTGAGTGTGTGTCTAATGAACGTAGTAGCTGTTTTAAGATTCTGCCTTTGAAAAGTCCAAACAGATAAACTTCCCCATAATTTATGCTTGTAATTTATAAGATGAACTTTTTTTTTCTTTACGTCTGCTTGTGAAGATGTCTTTGCAAATTAGATTCCCAGAAAAAGAATGTTAGATATTTTTATGGTGCTTTGCTTGGTCTTAACTATGGCTAATGTTAAACTAGAAGATCACACACACAAAAAATCACTTTAGATATAACAGGAAAAAGAAAGAGGTTTAATCTTGTGTATTTCAAGAGTGTCTGAAAGATGGAAAATGGTTTCTCAATCTTTTGCTGGTATTGCTATCCTGAGTTTGTAATGAAACCATACACAGACTCACCCACAGACCATGTGACAACTTACAGTCATACTTACCTACATGTCAGATGTTTGTTTTGGTAGGCTTCCCCATTGATTTGTGTGTGTTTTGTATGCTTTGAGTGACTTGTCACAGCATATAAATTCAATGTGGATTTGAAATCAAAGTGCTGATTTATAAATTGCTTTTTATTGACAGTTATATGGAAATTGCTCACTTTTGCAAATGTTTACATGATGTAATGATTCCAGCGAAACTATTCATGTAAAATAACAGTTCATAGAAATAAGCCTGAGAACCACAGAAATTTCTGTGGACTGGAATTTGACAATCATTATGTGGTATGAAGGATAAAGGAGAGCAAAGAATATTTTGTCTAAATGACAGATAAAGTCCTTACCCTTGGGATCGAGTAACCTTTTTTTTTTTTTTTTTTCTAATAAGGCTGTCTCAAGAGATTATCACCTTCCTTTCCTGTCTCCTTGGCCACTTTTTCTTGCCATTTTTTCCATTTTTTCCTCAGAGTGTTACAGTTGCCTATGGAGTTTCTTGTAATATAGATCCTTATACAATTCCAATAAAGCAAATAAAAAAAGTCGGCTACAAAGCCAGGGCCAGAAGTAAGCTGTCAAAGACAAGAGACTTTTAAGCAAGCTTTAATGCTGTAGAAAGTGTGCATGACCTTCTGCCCACAGCACACTGCAAAAAAGATACAGACCTCATTCTTTGAGAGAACTAGGGACAACATTTTGCTTGGATTAGAACCCTAAGTGATTCTCACTTTTGATTAAATCCTTACATGTTTTATCAAGTCATTTTTATTAGGATTTTTCTCATAATTTCAAGTTATATCATAGTACTAGTGCTTTTAAAATACACTTAGTTGATATTTTCTTTTGCTTTACATCTTTTCGTCTATGCATGAGGGATCACTCACTTCAGTCAGACTAATTTTCTTTAAGGAAAGCAATGATATCTGATTTAGCAAAGTGTGATGTTTTAAATTTTATCCATTCTTCTTTATGAACTGTGGATCAGTTTACTTTTTGACTGATGAGGTTCTGTTTTTAATTGTCTGAAATGAAAAGAATTATAATATTTTTCTTTTTTAAAAATGAATCCTTAAGTTATGTGTAAATTTAAGAAGCTAGTGTGTTCCTTTTTATTTGCATTTTTATATTTTGTTCAAGAAATTAAATATATCAGATTTGGATGACTGACATACAGAAAAGCAAGATTACTTCAGAATTGGTTTCAGAAATACTTTATTTATCTGAATAAGACCATTTACTTAGCTGAGGATTGCATGACTCATGTATTCTTTCCAAAATAATGTAGATTTTTCTGTATTCTTTACCTTAATAACATTCATTGTAAAGAAAAAAATAATCCCACACGTACTCTTTGTAGAATTAATGATTGGCGGTGACTTAAAGGCAGACTATACTATATTAAACATAAACTGAGATTGTGTGGGCACAAAACCCAGAATCCCAGCTCTGAGATTTTTCTTGGCTAAGCATCAAAGCGTGTTAATAGGTATAGTGTTAGCCTGGGACAAAGACGGGATTGTTACTGTGGTATATTTCGTCCTGCTGCTACTTGGCAAGAGTCAGTGTATTTTTAGGTGAAGTTTGTGTGTGCATTTGTCTAGTCACCTGGAAAAAAGGATGCGTAGATGACCCGTGAAAATGCAGTTAGAATGATGGAAGGTGAGAATGTGTAATCCTTATTATACAGTGAATTGTTAGCATTATACTGTGGGCAAGACAGCATTTCAAAGGGCTGGAGTGGTCTCAGTTGTTTAGCTGTACATGTGATTCTTTTTGGGGGGGGTGGGGTAACATAATAAGAAGGATTTAACAGTGGTATAGCCATGTACTTTTTAATTGCTAAATGTTCATGCTCCATTTCCTTTCTTTGTTTCAACAGCGTTGAGTAGCATGGGAAGAGACATTTTGAGGTTTTAGTTTCTATTACAGAATACATTTTTTGTAAACACTAGCAGTACATCTTAAAGTGATACTGCAGTGAAGGATGACTACAGTATGTTTGAACATTTTCTTTATTCATCACATCTGCTGTTTGTTTCTAGACAGTCAAGTTGTGGTATCATATAGTATTTTTATAATTTTATGTGCCTTACTACAGAGCCAAATAGGCAATAGGTACTTTTAATATAGTGTAGAACAAGTCATGTTCATTATCGGACTCTGGTTGTGAAGTCTTTATAATTAATAATGTTTCATTAATAAAAATAAGTGAAATTCAATTCTTGCCGAAGTTCTGTGTAAAGTTTTTGATTGCTAGTAGTAAGTAGTAGTAGTTGCTAGTTTGGTAAATAACAAACCAAAATAAATTACAAACTGTGAGCTGAGCAAATTTGATTTGGAAGTCTTTCAGATGGTAAAGATAACTGCTACTAAGTTGATTACTGCGTTTTGTTTTTTTTTTACTCCTAAGGTTGTAGCTACTACAATGTCTTAGATAAAAAGATATATTTCATGTTATTCTCAATCCTGTTTTATCACAGTGAGACATGCTGGTCATTTTTAGAGTCTAGGTCTTCACCAGGTTGTCTGCAAGTCCACCTATAATCTTTGCTGTTAAGTGCGAGAATAGATTTTCCATCATGTTTTTTGGGAAGAGCCTTAACAAATTGTTGTCTTTCTAAGCCCATTTACTCTTTGGCCTGAAAATTTCTAATCAAAGCATCAGCAGCATTACAGTGTTATCTTAGGAATTTACATCAACTCATCACTATATAAATCAATAGTGGTATTCAGCTATCTTATCAAGGTTTCTTTCTTCTTTACTTCGGTCAACATGGGAGCTCAGCTCTTTTTCTCTGAGAACTGTGCAGAGTAGGGTTTTTCTGTTGCGTCTTTTATCTTTGTTGTTTTGGTTTTTTTTTTACTGAAAGCACTCTTCTCCTTTCCTTTGTTGTTGTTCCACAGGTATATAATAAGCAACCTTTCCAAAACAAGCCACTGTACAGGACCTTTTCTAGGAGGTTTCCTTTACTGCTATATATGTACAGCAATATAATTTTCTGATTCTTTGCCACTAGCTGAATTTAATCAACCAGATTTTTAGTCCTTTCCCTGCTGTTGTTAGGCTTCTACTCTGTTTTTGTTCGACTGTCACTTTGCTTTAACAGTTGGGCTTATTGGAGATCACTTACATTGCTGTAAACTTGTAAAGTTTTCATTTTTCGGTTTTCTTTGCTGGCTGTTCCTCACAGCAGTTTACATTATTGGGGGAGGAAATTGCTCCTGGGAGTCTGTTACTGAATTAGAGTTGAAATCTACTGCAGAATATTTACTCTGATTACAAGATTTTTTGCATAGTAAAATGGTGGTTATTTCATTTGTCATGCATCAACTTTTTAAAATCACTTTGAAATTTTAAGTTAAATGCTATCTGCCCTTAAGTACAATAAAAATTTGATTTTCCATCTAAAAGTATGTTTAATTTCTGTGAATACATTTGTATCTCCATAATTTACCTTCTTATTTTAGTAGTTTTCTCATATTTCTTCTGAATGTGGGCATAGAATATTTGATGAAATTTTGAAGATTTTTTTTTTTTTTTTGCCAGTGTGCTCATGTTTAAATCTGTTTTCTTTGAAAATAGTAAGGGGAATAATTTGAGATGAACTTTTAATAGCTAATGATGGTGGTTGCTTTATTCTGCTTCTTTTATTTTAAGGGGCTGTTTTAAAGGTTCTTCACAGATACACTTATATTAATTGTAGACTGTTAGCTGCATTGCTGCCTGCATACTTCTAGTGGATGTCGTATGAATCTTAAAGACGTGAGTTCAAGAATGCTATTTCAGCTGAAATTCATCATAAATCTTTCTTCAATATTTCTAGCAGTTAGAATTTCATTGAAGGCATTTATTCTTCTAGCTTAATAGATAATACTTATATTTAAAAGAAAAAAAAAACTAGTGGCATTTTGTAGAAGTGGAGACCAGAATATACTATATTGATCCTCATTTTTCCAGCAGATGCTTTGTAAAATCTGCATTTTACTCTTAGAAATATCTACAGTTATTTTACGGGGAAAAAAGAAAAAGAGCAAACCAAACCCCTGAGCATTGTGGACCGTATTTATAGGTTAGCATTCCTGGACTAAATTCTGCAGTGAACTTTACAAATCCAGACTTGCAAAAGTCTTTCAGTTGTTCTTTCTGATTTCTTGCATGATAATAGTACTGTTTCCTTGCAGTTGTGAACTCCCCCAATGAGAAGGCTGTAGTTGTGTTTTAAATTGAAAATATGTAGCAGATTCTGTGGAAGTCAAAGCAATGTATCTGTTCTGTTTCTCCCATTTTTATTCTAAATGGTAGTAGTTGCAATTTCAGTCTGTGTTTTGTTGTTATTTAATTACTGGTTGATGGATTTTTGCAAGCATATTGTTAAAAATTTATGTGCTGTTTCTGCAAAATTATCATAAATAAATTCAAGCCAATTTAGGTTCAGGGTTTTTTTTGCATTGGGTTTTTTTTGTAAAAGGTGGATGTGATTATATGACATGGTGTTTTGCTTTCCACATGAACAATTTAAATATTTTATAGATAGCAAAGAAATGGCAGTATTATTAATAATACCGTTCCAGATCAATCATTTTAGCATTATTTGTTCAACTTCACAGTTTCAAAATTATTCTATATATAAATGACAACTCTCTGGTGGCATACTGTCCCAGTTAAGATTACACATACTTCACTTAAGTAGTAAATCATTTTAGTTGCAAAACATTTGTAACTTCATTTATTTTTATTAGTTGATCGGCTATATTTTCAATGCAGACCTGCAGCCAGTGATGATATGTATTGGTTTCTGTCACTTTGTGCTGATCTCTTGAATTTTATATTGAATGACACTAGTGTAAATAGTGTTAGATCTTGACATATGTCACTGTACATGGAGTTTCCAGTCACAGAGGCAATAAAAATTATTACCTCCTTTTGAAAACATACCTGCATTATACTGAAATGCAGCCTTACTGAGAATGTTGATAGGATAGCAAGTATGACTAATATTCTGCTCTGGTCTTGTAAAGTGATATTTTTATATTTCAGAATTACATGCTCATAAACACTTCAGTGCCCTGTGTGCTTGTGAGTGTAATCTATCTTCATCATAGATATTTATGCAAAATATTTTCAGCAGTCAACAATTTTGAGATTTGTGTGTGTGTGAATGTATCTTTACTGCTACATTTTGGTAAGGAATTTGGAATTTGTTTTCTTTTACCCTCCATTTTCCTTCTGTGGGTTTACTTCCTTGAAGTAAGTGGTAAGTTGGATAACTTCTTGCAGCTCAAATTCTTGTGTCTTTGAGGATACAGGAGTTTATTTGAGAACAAGGGAGTAACATATGGCACTTTCAAGATAGATACTCCAACCTTTTACTGTCATGATTTCTGTAATTGATAGTCTTACTGGTTCACTGAGTCTGAATTCAGTAAAACTGACTAAACATGGTAATAAGTATTACAACACATTTTAGGAATTGTGTTTTGGGGTATGAGCTTTTGAGGTTCATTGCTGGACAGGCTTTTTGTTGGTCAAGAGTCAAGAATATGCACAGACTGAAATACCCCCCTTTTGATCAGAATCGTTTACACATAATTAAGGCAAAGCTATGTAAATAAAATGCTTTTTTTTTTTTTTTTACAGGAAACACTGTGTAAGGCATGGGTTCCATAAAAAGTCTGTACAGACTGATTTCTGTTTCTTGTAATCACTTGACTTTATGTTAAGTTTAAGCATGTAGAACTTAGTAGACTTTCATAAGTGTAAGCATGAAAAACTATTTTAGATGTTTTCTTAGAAATATGTCTCATGATAATTATTATCACAAGCACTTGCATTGATTATTTCTGGAAAAAGATCTTAAGATTTATTAATCAAGATTCTGGATAGAATTTGTGTCGGCAGGAATAAAGAAGAGCAAGCTTGAGTCCTTATAAGGGTATATCTGCTTCTAAATAGAAGAAGCTGTTTATCTAATGAAAATGGAAATCATCCAAAAAGCCTGGACTTTGAGAGGATAATGCAGAAAAGACTGCTATGGTCATTTAATCCAGTGTTTTACCTAATAGAGCAAACTACTTTCTTGAATTCTTTTATCTCACTCTTATCCTTTAGTGGAAAATAAAATCCCATTTTTATGTAGAGATTTATGCTGAAAGATAGCCCACTAAGGTTTTCTTTGGTGAAGTGCCTTTTTTGTTAAATAAATAAAAATGCTACTTCTTTTTAGCCTTCCTTTTTGCTCATCTTAGAGCTGTTAGACCCGTTTTTACTCATCTGTTAGCCTTCTGTTAGAACATTTGTCTTCATTTGCAAATTGTGAACAAATCACCCTTAAACTTTGATAAATTAAGTAGATTGAACGTTAACCTTTCTTTGTGGCATTTTACTGTTTCCCCAGTCTTCGTTGTATGTAAACTTGGTCAGAAATTATTCTATGTTTTCTTTCTTCACACAAGGTAGTTTGGCAAGTCTCTCTTTTCTTTATGTCTACAAGTAGTAGAAATAAAGTATTTTTTCCTGGTTCTAAGTTAATGGTTCTGCCATTTTTGCTCAAGAACAGTTTATCAATGTCAGGCTTACAACTGTCTTATGTTTTTTCTTTATAAGTAGCCATATAACATTATGGTTTCCCCCTGTTCTTTCTGCCCCCACTTCTATAGAATTTCCCTCCTGTGTTATTCACAACCAGCACTCCCCATGGTTTAGAAATCTCTTTAAGTGTCTTTTAAAAAACATTTGGATGCAAATTGCCTGGCAGTGTTGATTTTTTTGTACTGCTTCATTTTTAGTAGCTGTTCTTTCTATTTTAGGGTAACTCAAGAAGACAGAAAAATATATCATCTTCAGACATCATATCTGGCTTTCTCAGAGAGCAGAAAGAGCTATTGAATCCTTTTTTTCATTTCTACATTGTTCGTCCTTTTCCATTTTTCAGACTTTGATCCCTAACATAAAAAGAAAATTTAGGAATGTATGTTTTTCTTTCTGCTCAAAGATGTATACCTGTGTAACTTTCTGTGTCTGTTGTCATAAGTAAATGGACAGTGGTTATTTAATGATAACTTCTCTATTTAAAAGTATTTTACTTTGTTAAAATACCATCCAAGGCCAAGCTAAAAAAAAAGTTTTTCCTGTTTGATACCATTTTTTATTCAGGCATTTAGCAGCAAATTATAAATAATCAGCTTCACCCTTTTCACTGTACATCTGTTTATTCTTTGTATTTCCTTGGACCTTGAGTATAAAATTAAAGATGCTGGTAAAATCAGTATCAAGGCTAAATATGATCATTTGGCGCATCTTTTTAAAGAGAACTGTTATTTCAAAATACTGTTTCTTTTATTTTCTGATATGTTAAAAGTTGAAAATAGGTCTCTCTATAATTGAACACCTGACAGAAAACTGATGTGGTGAATTCTTGTAGTTTCTTATTGTTTTGCTGGACAATATCACGATAAAATGGTCTTTGTCCCAAACTACCTGTACTAATAATTATACCAGGTATTGCCATTCTCTGTAGAAGGTGGCATTTTGTAGAGAGTGCCTTTGTTACCAAGAAGGTGTTAAAGGGCTGCACTAGTGCTACAGAAAAGCTATCCAGTTAGCTTGTTACTCTCAGGGATATCGGGATATTAGAGCATCTCATGTAAGGGGAGAACCCTGGTGATACAGATAGTTATATTAATTGCAGTAGGAACAGTGGTACAAAATGCACAATTTCACTGAGCTGACTCTAGCCTGTGATCTTTTATTTGTCTCTTACCATTAACTTCTTTCCTTATGGCATGTTTTCTAGTTCTCTTGGGTTCCAGAGCTCAGATAATTAGTGGCACTGTCTCTTCCCTTTCCACTAAATTAGGGGAATTGCTTTGAGGCATCAGAGAGAGAGGGGTCATAAAAAGTGGGCAGAAGAGAATAATGTAGCATGATCCTATGCTGCTTTTTTCTTATCTGCCCATTTCTATCTAAGAGACATTACAGAAGAAAGAAGTATTGCTGTATGAGTGGGTAAGAAGGCAATTCAAGTTTTAGTGGATTTTGTGCAGTGCTACAGGAATGTGGCTTAACCGTCTGCAAAGAGAACTCAGTTTTTAAAGTTGTGTGAACCATGTTACTAGAATGTGGAATCAAAGTTAGTAAGTCCTGCTCAGCCTATCAGGTGACATATATGGAAGCTTGTTGTCCTGGGTTAAGCTGAGACAGTTAACTTTCTTCATAATAGCTAGCTACATGCTGGTGTATTCTTGCACATGTTCTCAGAGTGGTGTATTTGACCGTTTTGGACCATATAGTGGTGTGCGGGGTCAGCACGGCTTGTTGAGTCTGTTTCTGCAACATCTAGGCTGTATTCAACCCAGCTTTGAGAAAATTACTGCATAGTGCTGGTAACCCTCCAGAATGTGAAGGCTTTATTAGAAGGTACTGCGCCAAAGTGGGATTTGTGTATTTACCTGCTAAAAAACCCACAAGGAACCCTCCCAGAATACTGGGGAGTCTTAATACCAGGGTATGCAAGTGTGTTGTTGCAAGCCAGCCTCAATCCAATTTACCTGATGCTGAGTTAAGAGTGGTAGATCATGTTGGACCTTAGTTGGTAACCATAAAGTTAGCTGTCTGTGCACCAAGTTTGTGTGCTTGGAACACAAGGGAGGGATAACACACCTGGCCTAGGAAGGAACCAGTTATTGTTGGAGTTTGTGTCTGGTGTTATGTCTCATTAAAGCAATTTTTGCCCTTTCCAGACTTCATCTGTCTCTAGAGATGACTCTTACAGGTGAGGCTTGTCAGCCTTCTGTTGTCTCACGTGTATGTCTGGCTAGATGCTTTGTGATCTGCTGCTAGATTCATATGGTTCTTTGGGTCAACAGTGGCTGGTGCTAGGTTGGACTAGTCATTCACGCCATGCCTCTGGCTCATTCAGTTTTGTATGTCTCTTTACTGAACCAATTGTACCAGGTTGTTCCAGGTTGTCATACATTGACTGGGGGGTCTGAACCATCTACCCCAGTGGTGGCTGATGCCTCCACCCAGATGTGTTGCTGAAGGGAGAAGCTGCAGGGCAGACCTCAGTCTGCAGGAAGTGCCCAGACCTTTTTCCTGGGGCAGGGACAGGCAGGGGACATGCCTGCAAAAGCTGTGCCCAGTTGGAGGATCCACTGCAGCAGGTGGCTGAGCTGCAGGAGGTGTTGAGAAGGTTGCGGAGCATCAGGGAGGCTGAGAAGGAGCTAGATAGCGGGTTCTAGTGCAGTCTGCAGTGGACCCACAGACCATGGGAAACAGCTGAGAGAACTCCACCAGCACACACAGAAAGGAGAAGGGCAAATAATGCAGAAGAATGGAAGCTTGCAATGGCAAGGACCAGCAGGAGAAAGAGGTTTCCCCCGAAGCCTGAGGTGCCCTTGCAGAACTGCTTCACCTCTCTGCAGACTGAATAGGAGGATCAGTCACATCAGGAGAGATGCTGGATCTGAGTAAGGCAGTCTGATCCACTCCTGGTATAACAACCAGCGCAACTAAGAAAAGGCAGCGGGTGATAGTAGTAGGTGACTCTCTTCAGAGAGGTACAGAGGCACCCAGTTGTTAACCTGACCCACTCTCTAGAGAGGTGTGCTGCTTACTTGGGGCTCCCAGCCTTACTACCAGGCCTTTCATGGTCCACTGATTATTATCCACTGCTGTTGTTTCAAGTGGGTACCAGTGATACAGCCAGGAGCAGTCTGAGGAGTATCAAGGATTACAGAGCCCTGGAAAAGGTGGTTAGATGTGTGATGAAGATGTATTTGTAGTCTACAATTAACATGAGGTTTTTCATAGTCCAGAAAATCCAAATTGTGATATCAGAATATTTTGTTCATACTCCTTGTTTGGCTATATTCCAACTACTTGGTTTCTTGCATATTTTTTTGATAATTTTAACCTGACGTATAATTCTCATCACTCTTTTCATTAGTTCTCATTTTGACTCATTGTATACTTGAAAATTTGTGATCCTCTCAATAAAAGGGTTAAAGCACATTCTTTGACAACTTCCCCAGTTGGAGAATAGCAAAGCATACCATAGTCACAGTTGGATAATTTCACAGCAAAATCACTTTTTAATGAGAAGTATATCAGCAGTACAGAGCTTTTGAAGTTCTTCTTAAGTTTGGCTGATAAGCAGCCATACTGAGCTCATTGATGGAAAAGCATCATTTGCTGAACAAGCCTCGTACTTAAGACTGGAAGTCACAGTTACGTCATTGCTTGGTTAATTGGCTGCACCTGTCACTTGTTAGCAGCTCTAATCCAGTAGTCTCTGAACCACGTGTTGAAAGGTCAGCAGGAGCAGGACAGAGCCTGGTACACTGGGAAACATTGTTAGATGCAATCTTAGTTTGGCAACCTGTTGTGCTTGTTAAATTCAAGTTCTCACTTTTCAGCTCGTGACCTGAGCGTCCCAAAATGAGAATGTTGCAAATAACTTGAAAGTACAAGTCCGTGGTTCTTTTCCTTCAAGGCAATGCTTAATTAGGAGCACAATTTTTTTTTAACAAAATATATTAAATTTGTGGGTTTGACTATTGCAATGAAAGATTCCTTACAACTTTGGTCTCATTGAAGTTGGAGTGTAATTAAAAAGATAAATATGAAATATATAAATCTAAAATTCACATGTAGCCAGGGAAAAATATATCTCTCTCTATATACATATACACACAGCACATACACATATGTATTTGTAAGTATTTAGGTGCCCCTTCCATGTCACAGAATTTGAGTCCTCAGCTGTCTCAGGTGCTTCTCATTCTGCTGCCTTTTGTCGCATGATCCTACTTGAGGGACTGAATTTTCAGTATAGTTATTGTATAAGAGTAATTATGTTGATGTTTCCTGATATTTATATATTTAAACTATCTTTTAATTCTAGTGCTTTTGAGCTAGTTAAAATAGTTTTGAGTTCTTCAATACATCTTAAAGGTACTTGCTTTCTGCATATGTTCATACTGTGTATGCATTTTGAAAGTATATCTGAGTGTCTTGCACTAGAATTTGAGAAAACTTCTACGTTTTGCAGTTTTTCTACATTTTATAACGAGCAAGTTGGTAAATTTGTTTAGGCAATTTGAATAAGCTACTTAGATTTTTCTGCACATAAATGCAGAATACTGGTGCATTACTGTCCTTTGTTTTAGAGGAGGAATTCTCATACCATTAAATGGAACTTAGAAATTTAGAAATTTTCTAAGTTTAGAAATTTCATAACATTTTTTGTTATATTTTGCTATTTTTTCTATTGTACACAAGACTTCACATACACAGATGTAATAAGACAGGATTTTGATATTGATGGTTGTTGCTAAGAAAATAAGCAAGTTTAGCAAGTGGTATTTTACATTACTTGACTGATTCTCTTGTAACTTTCTTTATCAAATAGGATTGTTCTTGTTAAAAATAATTATATGTACCATAATAGTGTAATACAAGTTAATAAGTATGGGATGTTGTGTCTAGCTCACTCCAGACAATCACTCTGGTGACTGTTTATTTTCTTTCCCTTTTTTTCCTCTGTTTTTGAATATATTGCATTAGTAGGGTCAGTTGTTGTAGCTCAGAATTCACAGAAATTTTTGAAACTACAGTATGTGATGACACTTATACTTTAATATAGGTGGCCTACATTATTATTATATTGAAGTAATGTATATAAGTTAGATCAAAGTGGTCTTCAAATATTGTGCTTGGCCACTCTTGTAGTTTTGAACCTGGCAAGCAGCAAAACACGACAACAACGGCTTGCTATTTAATACAGTGCTATCAGTCCACTAGTTAAAAATTCTGCCTGCACGAACAGGTAAATCTGTAATTTCTTTTTAGAGGACAGGACATTATTTGTCCTTTCCGTAGGCCCTTTATGGAATCTGAAATTTTTCCTTAAACTTTTTGTTAGGAATTTAATAGGTTTTTTTGTGAAGCTTTATGGAACAAGATTAGCTGCCAAATTCTGTCACTGTAAATAATATTAAAACTGTAGCCTGATCTGACCAAAATGGTCTCCATTTTCCTTTAATATATGTAGGTAGTCCAAATGAAGATGCTTCAGCAAAAATGTCACCTCTCTGTCTTCCCTGTGAAGTAGAAATGACGTAATCTTCTCAGAAAACAGGAGAGGAGGATGGGTAGGAAGAACAGGGATGAGGGATGTTTTTAGAAATAGGCCAGGAAGTGAAGAGTCAGGTGAATATGGTAGACAAAACCAGGAGGATTGAAGACCTGAGAAGAATATGAGGACCAGGCCAGCAAGGAGCACATGAATGAGAATGGCAGGATTAGACTGTGATGGGTAGGGACTTGTGAGAGAATAAGTAAGGAAAATCAAGTGACTGACAGGATAGAGATGGAGTGGATAGATAGTGGAGAATCTGACTGAGGGCAGGATGCGTTTATTCTCATTCGCTTTCTGACATGCACAGTTCTGAGATTGTCTCCTGGCCCCATGGAACACAGGAATCATGTTTCTTCAGGAAAGAGTATAAGTTGGTAGGGTTTTCATGACTGAATTAAAATTTTAATATTAATTGAGGGATTGTAACATCTAATTTGGATG
>NW_010118464.1:0-7962 GCF_000699245.1 Pterocles gutturalis | reverse complement strand
TGTAGGGAATGGAGGATATTTCTGAATGTGTGTACATTAAATACTATCCGAGTACCCACATTTGTGATTTATTATTTCTGAAAAAAATTGGCAAGCAATATCGGTGACTTTAAGTATAGCATGTCATTATTACAGAAAGGGCATTATGGCAGTAGTCTCTTTAATAAGTGTAGTGTAATTAACTGTACATAGAACAGGTAATAGTGACTCAATCATTTGTGGCTGTTTTTGTTGTGGTAGAAGGTAGGGGGCCATACTAAATTTTATGGATATATTTGCCTTCTTTAAGATAGCATCCTCAAACAAGTAAGTTGTATGGCTGTTTCAGTGACTAGAACACAAAATGTAAAAATAGATTTTTACTGTGAATTGAGCTCAGCAATTGCATAATCACCTCCAGGAAAAGAAGATGGACTTAATAAGTTCAGCTTCCTCTGAAATGCAATTCTGTTAGAAATTTTTTTTCAAATTTTTTTTCCTTTTTAATGCATATTATCTGTGAAAGACTCGACAGCTTCTTCAAGACTTAGGAATATTAATTACAATTTATTTTGGAGTATTCTGATGATCTATTTTATAACGAAGATGTGATCCAGGTTTCAGATTGTTTCATAGGTGCATAAAAGTACACAGTTTTTTTATAGCCTAGGGCGCTCCACACGCATGTATGCGGTGCAAGCAGTACTTCTATTGGTTAATTACCATTGTCCACATGCCCTGATTAGCTGAATGATTGACTGAGCCCTGTCTTCTACATTCTTGCTGTCTTTGCTAGTTCTCATTGGTTTCTGCCATGTCGATCTTTTTATACTTCCCTCTTTCGCCTGTTTGCTTGCTTCAAAGACAGAGCTTCGTATCTTCAAAGTCAAACCTTAATCCAATTTCTTCTTGTTCTCCTACAATTGCTTGAATGAAAAATAAATATTTGGTTACTTAAAATAGCTGTATTTTTAATGTATGTATTTGTATTTCATGCTGAGGATAATATCTTTATGATAAGTATTTTTAATGCAGAATGTCATTGAATTAAGTGTGGCAATAATCTTCAATTGCTATAGAAGTGTAGAAACTGAATTAAAAGCAAATTATTATTATTTTTTAAAACAAGTGCATAATCCAATGAAAACAATCTTTTTAATTAAAGCTGTTGGGTTTTTTTAGTGCCCAGAAAAAAGAACTGTAGTTCATAGAATTTTAGCGGGATGTTACAGAATGTTAGAGGTTGGAAGGGACCTTGTAAGATCATCTAGTCCAATCCCCCTGCCTGAGCAGGAACACCTAGATCAGATCACACAGGAACACATCCAGGCGGGCTTTGAATGTCTCCAGAGAAGGAGACTCCACAACCTCTCTGGGCAGCCTGTTCCAGTGCTCTGTCACCCTCACTGTGAAGTTTTTTCTCATATTCAAGTGGAACCTCCTATGTTCTAGCTTGCACCCATTGAGACACCATCTTATGCCCTTCCTGTATAACTGAATTCAAACCTCTTTGAAAAATATACACGCTTAGCAAGAAAACCATATTTATACCATTTTATATATTTATCTAAATCCAATGATAATTTTAAAGGATTACTATTACAATTAAAACTTTTAGAATCTTGTTGTTTTTATTTGGCAGTTCTTCAACAAAGACGGTCAAAGTAATACAGTCATCCTTAATCTGAGATTATTTTTTTAGTCACAGGTTTTTTTTTGCTCTCCAGGTCAGTTTTACAGGCTGTCCCTGAAATCTTATCCATAATTTGTGTGATCAGAGGTTTCTGCTGTGAAATTTTCAGTGGCCAGGCAAAAGAGGAATTGTTACTGACTGTTACATGAATAGATGTTGGTTTCATCCACTTGTAAAGTTCAAGGAAGAAGATGAGTATGTTTAACTTGTTCAAGGCCATACAAAATAGTTATAGTTTGCATCTGCAAAATTGTACCTGCAGTCTGTCCATTGCAGATACATTAATAGAAGGTTATAGCAAAACTTCAGAGTTTCAGTTGTAGCCCTTTCCTGATGGGAAGTTTAAGGGATTAAGCAGCTGTTTTCATAGCTGTGTAACCAATAAGGTTGTATGATATTGGTGGGGGAAAAATGCATTCATGGGTGTCTGTTTTCATTCAAGCACTTCCTCCACAAATTCACTGCCCAGTAACCTTCAGGCCCGCTGTGTTTTTTTTTTTCATTGACTGCTGCAATGGTAGTTGGAGCCTGTTGGCAGAAAAGGAGGGTTTTGAATGGTGGCTATTGTTCTATTAATGTTAGAGCCCTCTGGCTAGAGGATCAGCAAGAATGCCTGCTAAGATAAAATGACAATGTTGTCTACTTGTTCATGGGAATAACTTGCTGATAAATTATGACAGTACGAAAGCCCTGAGGGCTGAGGGTGGGAAAAGCTGTATTAACTTTCATGTAGTGGTAAGCAGAATTCTTATTTAGAAGCTAATTCATCCATTAGTACCTATTAGGAAGTATGACTTCTAAGTGCATCTTGCGCAGTAAACCTTACTTGTTTGTGTTGTTATGGTTTATAAAATAATTCTTGAAATAATTACAAATCATGGGGTTCTCCTTCTGTCTCTCTGCTGTTATGTCATTTTTTTGATGCCAGAAGATTTAAGGTATCATCTAATCTTTACAGGGCAAGGAGTTATGTAATGTTTATTAAATAAGTATATTTCTAGTACTCTTACTCAAACATGTATTCCAAAAGGCTAAGTAATAAGTTCCTCTCTTTCTCGTACCTCCAAATCTTTGAGTAATCCTTAGATTCAGGCTAACTGTAGGTAAGGATTGGTGCTATAATTGTTTCATCAGTCTCTACTAGAATACTCCAAAAGATACTCGTCTTGATTTAAATACATTTAGAGCAAGTATTATTTATGATTATTATAGTGTTATAAAAATGCATGCTTCTAAATACCTCTGGAAGTAAAATGTTCTGTGGGTTTCTGAAACATTTTAGTATGTACTGAAGATTGGAATTCTCAGAGAGTGGTATTTCAGCCTTACAGTAATGTGTGCTTTTAGAAATTTTTTGACAATGTTGAAACTGTTAACTCTTAGGAACTAATATTTTACCGTACTTCTTAAAGATGTGTTTCTAGGATTCATATGTATTTGAAGAAGAAAATATAGTAAGTATTCTTTTAGTTCCCTTTTTTTTTTTCCTGTCTTGAGTGATCTTTCTTACATAAAATCATTGCATTGTAATTGTTGGTCATTCATTTCTTTCTATACTGAAAAAGTTTGAGTGTGTATGGTACTGAAATTGGTGAACTACAGATGTTTGTGTTGTGGCTGGGCAGTTTTTCAAGAGTGAAAGGGTTGTCACGTAGAATGAACAACCACTCTGAATAACAGAATTAATCTGTTACATTTCAAGTTCCTACTGTGGTTGTACAGTCAGATTCATAGCCATGTATCTGGTTACATCTGTGAAACTCCGTCAAGTTTGTGAGGCTGTCCCTTACCTTAAGATCCAAATAATGTGTATTGTAATCTGAAAGAGTGAAATGAAAATTACGTTCTTAGAGTACTAGATGATTATGTCTTGGAGCTTCCGTTGTTGCAAACGTGCTGGGTTCCTGGACAACTTGGAGTCTTACTGGTATCTCAGGAACCAGTCTTAGAGTGTGTGGATTGCTTACCTTTATTTTATTAAATACTAAAAATTGTTCAGACTTGTGTCGGAAGGTTCAAGTCATTCTTAAATCTCCTTGAGAGTCTGGCCGGACAAGTAAATGTAAAACAGAGTATAAATATAAAGGCATCTATAATTCTGTGTCGTGACTCTCACTCTAGTAGAACTGTTTTTTCTGGCTTAACTTAGTTTCCTTCAAGCTTATTTAAGCCTTGCCATGACAAAACTTTTTATTTTCAAAAATAAAGAGTGCATCCACATGGGGAATATACATTGTTGTAATAGTAATGGTCAGCTGTAGACTAATCCTCGGTTCTGTGCATAATCTTTTGATTCTCTTTTTCTAGCTATGCAGAAAGAAGCTCTAATACAGTCTTTGTTTGACTTCTAAGACTAATCTGAATGCAGTACTGAGTAAAATACTTTCTGCTATTCTGTCATTTGTGTGACCAAAATGACATCACCCATTCCTCCTTTGCCCAAAGAGTGGAGGAGGTCTGTTCCATCTACCAAGAGGATCTCTCAAGCACTGCAGGTTCAGGAACTCTGTCCTGATTTCCTCAAATCTGCAAGTTCTTGCATTGCCAGAGGATGGGACTTGAGTTGTGAAAACCTTTGGATGCCAGCTGAGAGTCTTTGTATGTAACATACTCTGCAAGGGCAGGATCAATCACCTTAAGCTTTGCCAGCTCAACAATACTTACTGTGCATATTAGTCAAAATTTTTGCCATACGCAGGCTCCATTCCCCTGTCACACAAAAGATCCCATGTCATACCACAGGATCATTGATTGTTCATTCTGATAGTAGACAAGAGATTTGGTATTATCCTCTCCAAGGCCTTCTCTCCCTTTTGTAAGTATGTTCCCTTGCACTTTCTTTTCATGCTTAATTTCAGTTATGGTTGTATTAGTTTACAGTTTGAAACCTTGTAGTTGCCAAGGAAAGAAAAAACCTGTATTCAAAATGGATACTTAAATGGAGTTATGGAGGATTATTGTTGGAAGTGTCTGTTAAGGAGCTCTCTGCAAGGAGTTTCAGCTTTTGGGGTTAGTATTTCACAGTGTAATGTTGTATTTAATATTTTAAGGTCTCTTCCTACAGTCTATCCTTCTTTTCCTTGTAAATCAGCCAAGAAATATATTTTATGCCATCATTGATGTAAAGAGTAGAAATTTTTTATTATTGCATTCTTAGGGATCTAAAATTAAAGGAAATAGCTTTCCATTGCCATGAGAGGTCATTTATATTTATTGAAAAAGAAAAGAGGATTTTTTTTTTAAAAAAAGTGTTTTTCACCATTAAAATAAACATCTAAAATACATGCAATTAAGAGAACTTCCCAATAGCAAAAATTCATTATATTAAGTATTAATCGTATGCATTTCTTATCTCTGAGTCTTGTGATTGTGTGCTAAAGGGTATGTTCCTTTAATGTAGGTAGACAAAAGCAGAACAGCTAACAAATCTGACAAATGCCATAAACTAGCTTACTGATTATGAGGATTTAAACACTGACCTAAAAACCCAAATGATAAACGGGTGACCAGCTTGCTTAGTGAACATGAAAATTTATTTGGTAATTACAAATAATAATGAGCAGGTCTGCAGTTTTATAGACAGCATTAATTTACCTGTCTCTTTTTAATGACTTATTTTCCCAATACCCCTAGCTCTAGCTTGTGCATTTTTACCATTTACTGTGCGCGCCTGTTGCAGCCCTCATCAGAATCCCACTGACTTATTTCACTTTCCTGTAAGAAAATTAACTGAGGAAAGGCCATAAAAAGTGTGCTTTTGGAAAGGGAGTAAGGCTGCCTAAACTAGAAGTTGTGGTAGACGAAGGAGGAGAGATTAAGAGGGAATGGTAGTGCAATACCTTGTCTTTTCAGTGTCAGCAGACTATTAAATCCACTGAACTGTTCATGAGACCTTCATCTATGCATACGGGTAAATCTCAAAACACTTTGTTGGTATTTCATTATGTTGGTTTCCAGCTGTCAAATTTTATTAAAGCCTGTTCACTTTTTTTCCTGTATTCCCCTTCTGAGCTTTACCTTTCCATTAAATCTTTGTTATAGTTACTGATAGAGATGTTACTTAACTGTGAATGAGAAATGTGGACTGTTATAATGTTATGGTAAAAAATATTTATTGAAAAAACGTGAAATAATTTGATTTCTGCAGAATTGGTGCTATTGGAGTACTCACCCTGGAAAAAAAAAGAGGAATGCCAGACAAATTATTTTGGTACAGAAAACCCTAATTTAAGATCAGATGTAAAGATTTCTCTCATGACTGTGCCTGCCAGTCCTGCAGTAGTAGGATGTCATAGTACGTCCTGGGAAAGACAGGAGATCTCAGTTTCTTAATAAAAAGACTGTGTATGTGGGAATAAGGTCTTTCAATTCTTTTAAAAATTATTTCCTTATTGCCATTAGAAATTGAAGGACATGCTTGAAGAGCCTAAGAAGCCTTATATTGTCCCATAGCACGTTGCCAATAACAAAATTTGCTACTACAGCATCAATGAAAGTACATCAGCGAAGCTTATATGGTCAATGTTTTGCCACTCCTTCCATTAGCACTGTTCTTCCAATAGTGATGACAACAGCCTGGTGCAGAACAGCAAGTTTCTTCCCACTGTTCCCGTGGGAACTTTACTGGATGAATCTGACATGCTGAATTCAAATACATCATCAGATGCTTTCTCTCCTTCAAATGTGTTTTCTAGGACTTACATGGTAGTGGTTCTGCTCACTTTGTTGGGTTCAGGTGAACTCAAAATGAATTGAAAAAGAGGAATTCTTTTTAACTTGATTTCCCTCTCTCCCTTCAAGTTCTTGAACAGAAAGCTAGAGAAATTACTGATTAAAGTTATGATTTCTTTCTTGTGGCATGCCTACTGCTGTAGCAATCTGCCGTGCCACTGTGAGAGCTTGTTATCCTGTTTTTTATATCTGCATAGTTCATTTCTCTCTCACAGTTTTTCCTCTTTCCTATTTAATTTTTCCATCTGATTTACTTTGACCTTGTGTTCAGCATTGTCATACATTAGTTTGATTTTTTTTTTTCTTTCTTTCTTGTTTCCTCCTGCTTCTTTCCAGTTGGTTATGTTATCCACTGCCTAGACTGATTTAAGGTTTTAAATGTATGCTACCACAAATTCTAAGTATTTTCATTGTTTTAAATTTAAGGCTTAATCTTTTTATAGCAGGACATTTTAAAACCTGATTTATTTCGTATTGATTTCTTGAAAAATACGCCAAAATGGAATTCACGTGCACTTGATGCTCTTTTCAGGCTTTAAGTGTTTCCAACTAATAAAACAGGAAAAAATTCATATAGTGCGAAATGAACCATATGATGCCCTCCAGCTCACTCTCTGCAGAAGAGTCTAGAGTTACATGAACTTTTTGTTGATCCATCAATAAAACTGCATTTTTGTCATGGCTGTCATAAGAGTTGTGGATTCCATGATTTTAATGTTTTTTTTAAAAATGTCTATGACTGTTGACATTGTGTTTTTTTGCATGTGTGTGGGAGGATGTGATGGTAAACAGTGTGAACCATTTTCAGTGAGAACTTTCAGAGCTGCCAAGTTAAGCTTTGAGCTCCATGGGAAGCAAGTGGAGAACAGGAGCTAAGCAGCAGTTCTGCAGTGACACACAGGATTAGGCATGTGAACTCTCAGTGAGAACTTTTAAGTCTTCCAGAGGTATACACTTCCACTTCCTCTGGAGGGTGGAGGTTTTTTTTATACTGTTACTCAGAAGGGTCAGTAACTACATAGCAATTCCTATTTCAGATCATGCTGTAGTTCTCAGAGCAAACTGCACTCTGGTTTTTCGGGAGGTTTTGCCTCTTTTGGTGGAGTCAGGTGCTTGAACATCTTGATATAAGAAACCATGGCTTATGACACTTTGCACTAAATTTCTGTAATCTCTAACCTTTTACTTCAGCTCGTGCTCTTAGCTGTTTAAAAATATTTAAGGAAGAGCTCTTACACATGGTTGTTGATTATAAAAACTTGAATCAATTTCAATAATGCTGTTTTCTGTTTTGCTTTGAAAATATGATAATAGCAAAACCACGCAGTTTGTGGGTTTTGTGGTTACTGAATTTGGCTGGGACTGAGGTTTGCAAATAACTTTAGGAACATAAATTAAAACTGCATTGGATTAAATACTGGTTTAGAAATTTAATCTCGTTTTACCTTAAATGCCTCCATCTTTCCCACTTGTCTATGTACATGTGCCAGTGCCTCATAATTTGATACTTAACAGATTTTTGGCTGAGATTGGTTTTCACAGAATCACAGAATGTTAGA
>NW_010118463.1:0-1102 GCF_000699245.1 Pterocles gutturalis | reverse complement strand
TTGCCAACTTCTTTCACAAGCAGAAGGTTGATTCTCATAGGGTTTGTTTTCTATTTCTTTTAGCAAATCACTTAGTCATATGCCATAATTTACTATGACAGTTTTTCCTGATCTCATACACTAGTGTCAAACCCTACATTAGCAGTAAGCACAAACAGCTGAACACAGAGAAGCTACCGAGGGAGGACTTCCATATAAAAAATGCGCTAGCAAGATACTGTAAGTTTCACAAATTTGCTGTAGACCAGGATCTGCACTTGCTGATCTTCAAGCTTAGACAAAGCATTAGATACTTAAAGAGTATCTAACGACCTTCTGTATTTCACAAATAAACCTCTCTCCTTAGTACACCTGAAGTCAGTCTTGGTTTTTCTTATAAAAATGAGGGAAAAAAAAAAAAGCCTAAATCTTAAAAGTAAACACTTAGGAAAAACCTAGAAAAGAATGCCTTTGCTCACAGCTGCAATCACTAACCACAAACATAAAATTTTTTCATAAAAGTAGAAATTTGAGCACACTAAAATGACAAAAGGTGAATTACATGAGTAGAACGGTCTGCTCCAAATTATTTTAACAATGTCAGCATTAAAGTGCTGCTAACCACTTAGTAAACACTACATGCTTCCTTTAAAATCTCAGACCAAACATCTCAAGACAAGAACAATCTCAACTGCATTCTACTGGGACAGAATTAATATTTAAAACCAAGTATAATTTTTCTGGAAAACTAAGAAGGAAGTGGTCTCAGACAGAAGGCTTCTACCTACCACTCAGAAAAACAAGGCTGAGAGAAAAATGTCCTAAGTACTCTTGTATTTTGCCACATAATCACAATTTGGCCTTTTGAGATAGTTCATGCTGTCATCTCAGAGGATACAGTGAGATCTTTCACACACATATTTTTACCATAGTACTCAATCCTTTATAAAAGCTGAAAATGAGCTTTCCTTAATTTACTTTTAAGTCAATATTTGAGGCTGACAAACAGCTAGCTTCTCTTATTCTCTCCTCCCTCGGTAAAATATGAAGGGACAGCGCTATCCTTGCAAACTCAAAAGGCTTTATTTAGTTTGTAGGGAAGAAAAATAGTAAGACCAATCCC
>NW_010118462.1:4892-6019 GCF_000699245.1 Pterocles gutturalis | reverse complement strand
CCCCCTCCGCTGTCCCCATGGTCAGAGGGCTGCAACCTCCCAGCTCCGTGCGCTGCTGTGGGGACGTGCCGTGCCTCCGTGTGCTGAGCTGTGCCTGGCCTCAGCTGTACATGGGGCTGGCACAAGCTTTGGTCAGGGAGATGCCACCAGCACCCCACTTCTCCCCCAGAAAATGGGGGCTGTCAGGAGAGCTGGGTAAATCCTACAGGAGGGATGGGAAACACTCTGGATTAGGGGGTGCAGTGACAGGACGAGGGGGAATGGTTATAAATTGAAAGAGGGGAGATTTAGGTGAGATATTGGGAAGAAATGTTTTCCTGTGTGGGGGGTGAGGCAGTGGCCCAGGTTGCCCAGAGAAGCTGTGGATGCCCCATCCCTGGAGGGGTTCAAGGCCAGGCTGGATGAGGCTTTGGGCAACCTGGGCTAGTGGGACGTGTCCCTGCCCATGGCAGGGGGTGGGACTGGATGGGCTTTAAGGTCCCTTCCACCCCAAACCAGTCTGTGATCCTATGATCCAGCAGCACTGGATGAAGGGTGCCATAAGCGTTTGTGACCCCTGAACTAGAGGAAACAGCTAAAAAGGGGTGAAAGGCAGCGCAGGGTTTCACTGCTCAGTGACTCTGGGTGCAGCCTCTGCCCTTCCCAAGCTGTCCCCCTCCCCAGCCCTGTTGTGGACCCCGGGAGGGCGGCAGGGTGCTGCGCTGCAGGGCGTTGGTGCCTCCCTTCACAGGCCCTTTTGGAAGAGTCCCTGGAAAAAGCCCAGGAGGAGTCGGAGATGATCGAGCTGGCGATGCAGGTGCTGGAGGAGCAGACGCGCAGCATCGAGGTAACGCGGCGGCCGCCTCCGTGCTGGGTGTGCCCGTGGGTGCGTGCCGGCTCTCACAGCTCTTCCCCACCCAGGATTCCTCCGAGGGGCTCAAATCGGTGATTCTGAGCAAATGCGCCCACCTGAAGAAAGCCCTGGAGGATTTCCAGTGCAAGACGGTGGCCAGGATCGAGCAAGAGCAGGCAGCAGCACTGGGGCGCGTGGGGGAGAACTGGAGCCTGCTGAGGGACCACCTGGACGTGCTGGGCCAGCACCGGGAGAGGGCTCAGCGCCTGCTGGCGTGTCGGGGCAACCGCACATC
>NW_010118462.1:4521-4867 GCF_000699245.1 Pterocles gutturalis | reverse complement strand
GTGAGAGCACAGATGTGGTTGACCCCTTCCCCAGGAGGGACACGTCCTCAGCCTAGGAAGCTGCGGGGCTGTGGGGAAGAGCTGGTTTCAGGGGTTACTGAAATGTTGGGGGGGCGATGCTGGATTCAGGTGGCCGGTGCCACCCACGGGGCCACGGGCAGCATCTCCCACTCCAGCAAGGCTCTTCCACCACCAGCACAACACCAAGTCCTGTGCTGCAGCCCCTCTGATCCCCACGTGACTGTCCCTGTACCCCGTGTACTGCTAATGGCAGATGTGTTGGGGATGTCCCCGTCACCCAGTGGGGAGATGTGGTGTGTGCGGGTGGGATTCGGAGCTGCCAATC
>NW_010118462.1:3661-4497 GCF_000699245.1 Pterocles gutturalis | reverse complement strand
CATCCGCAGGAGTTCCCCCTGCTCCCATCTCTGGAGAGCCCCGAGGCGCTGCCCCTCGTGGAGTTCGACGCGGCCGGCATGGTGGAGCCCATCGCTGAGATCCTCACCAACATCTCCCGGCTCCTGCTGGAGGACCTGCCCGGCTCTGTGGACCCCAAAGCCCCTGACCCCCCCAGCCCAGGTAACCCCTCTGCTCGCAGGGACACCTAAAGGGCTCTGGGTCACCCTGAACCACAGCCTGGCCCAGCGGCCAGGCACAGGGGGTTGGGATGGGGACACATGTCTGCTGTTCAGCAGACAGGTATCGATGGAGCGGGATGAGCTGGGCAGCTTCCCGGTGACCCCAGCTGCTGTGGCACATCCTGCTCCCAGGCATGGATATGAGGGATTTCCTCTTCCTCCCTCTGAAGCCGGGAAGGGACAAGTTTTGAGGGGCATCACTCACGTTACCTGTCTCCGTCCTCCACAGGCCCAGTGCAGCCCCAGGGGCTGGTGGTGAAGGCGGTGGAGCCTCTCCCTGGGTGCCAGCTCCGAGCTGAGCTGCTGAAGGGTGAGAAGCACAGGGGGGGGATGTGGGCATGGCACCCCCCAGGGGCTGCAGCAGGCAGCGATGTCACCAAGCCAAGCTGTCCCCAGGGAGGAGGGCGGTGGGGGGGCTCCTTCCCTGGCTCCCCCAACGTCTCTCCCTAAATGTGGAGGACCATGGTGCAGGGCTGGGGTGGAGGGGCTGGGGGACACTGCACGGCCAGGAAGGGGCTGGTTAGGGGGTCAGCAACCCCCAGGGACTGCTTCCCCATGGGAACTGGGGCTGCCAGTGCCCGGCACTGGGTCGGCCG
>NW_010118462.1:3109-3466 GCF_000699245.1 Pterocles gutturalis | reverse complement strand
GTCGGTCGCTGCCCCACATCTTGCCCCATCTCCATCCTCTCCTTTTCTCCCACCTTGAGTGTCTCACCCAGGCAGCAGCGATGTGTCCTGTTCTCAACAACCCACATGTACACACAGCGCGTTCCCGCAGGCGGGCCGGCAGCAGCTGGCAAACCAGCACCCACGGGGATGGCATGGGCTGCCCAGCCACCTGGCACAGCACCAGTCCCACCAGTCCAGCACCCTGCCTGCAGTCACCACTCTCTCTCCAGGGATATGGCCCCAGCACTCCCAGCCTCAGTCCTTTGTGTCCCCTTCCCTCCCTGGGCCCATCCCTAGGGATTTCCTCGGTGCTCCTTTTCCCATCTCCTCCCTGTT
>NW_010118462.1:2307-3096 GCF_000699245.1 Pterocles gutturalis | reverse complement strand
TTAGGGCGTGTTGGGCATGTCACTCTTGCCAGGGAGGCAACCGATGCCTATGGGACCTGTACAGATTCCTTCCATCTGGCCTCACAAAACATTCTCAGGGTTATTAATAGGAAAAAAAATAATGTTATTTATGGGCAGCAGGCAGGAGCCCAGCGTGGCTGCCGGGCTGGGTTGTTGCAGGAGGAAGGTGAGGTGCTGGTGGCTGGAGAGGAGGAAGGTGAGGTGCTCGTGGCTGGAGAGTAACTCCCCTCAACACCATATTTGCTCACTTACCATGTTTTTTTTCCCACTCTCCCCACTGACATTGATTATTTTTTGCTCTTAAAACCGAACACATGTCTTCCCCACCGACCACGGCGCCACAGCTGCTTGCCGGGCAGGAGCTGGGCTGCAGGAAGTGTCGCGTCTCGGTGCCTCGCCAGCCATCGCGGGGCTGTTCCCCTTCCCTCTCGCAGGCGGGTGGGCAGGTATCACGCCTCGCCCCGCTCCCCTTCCCCTCCAAATGTGCTACAACGTGTTCCCTCTATTCTGGGAGCCAGCCCCATGCAGTTTAAACCCCGCCGCCGTTGGGGGGCTCACGCCAAGAGCTGATGAAGCATTTCAGCCCCATCCCTGCTGTTGTTCTCCCCAGACCACCGCAACCTCACCTTCAATCCCGAGACGGCCAACAAGTACCTGGAGTTTTCGGAAGGTAACCGGAAAGCCAAGCACGGTCCCAGAGCCATCCAGGAGGAGCAGGGACCCCGCTTCGAGCCCTGGCCGGGGCTGTGAATGCAGGGATACGGCACC
>NW_010118462.1:1576-2273 GCF_000699245.1 Pterocles gutturalis | reverse complement strand
TCCCCACCCCCTCCGTCATCCTGGGGGTGACCTACCGCAGCCTCCCCCGGCAGCGGCAGCAGGGCCACAAGTTCAACATCGGGCTGGACGGGGGCTCGTGGGGGCTGCAGGTGCGGGAGGATTGTTACCTGGCCTGGCACAAGGGTCGGGCGGAGAAAATCCGGGAGCGGCTGTATAGGAACTTGGGGGTCAGCCTGGATTTCAGCAAGGGGCTGCTCTCCTTCTACGGCCTCGGGGAGAGGACGCAGCTCATCCACGCCTTCCACGGTGTCTTCACCGAGCCCCTCTACCCCGTGTTTTGGCTGTGCGAGGGGCGAGCGGTGACGCTGTGCCAGAGGCCGGAGCTGGAGCCATCGCCCTGCGCCGTTAGCCAGGACGGCACATCCGGGGATGGCGCCGCAGCCGGGCCACACAGCCGGGGCTGTCGCAGTGTGAAGGGGAACCTGGTGCTGAGATGGGGAGTGAGGTGCAGGGTTTTAACAAGAGCTCATGAGACCAGACATGCAAATTAACCCGGCCTCATTTGCATATGTAAATTCACACTGGTGGCAGGACAAGGGGGAATGGTTTTAAGCTGAAAGAGGGGAGATGTAGATGAGATACTAGGGAGAAATTTTTCACTGTGCAGGGGGTGAGGCAGTGGCCCAGGTTGCCCAGAGAGCTGTGGATGCCCCATCCCTGGCGGGGTTCCAGGGCA
>NW_010118462.1:0-1539 GCF_000699245.1 Pterocles gutturalis | reverse complement strand
CCTGCCCATGGCAGGGGGTGGGACTGGATGGTCTCTAAGGTCCCTTCCAACCCAAAGCAGTCTGTGATTCCATGGTGACACAGGTTAGGGCAGGGGACAGGATGCAGGGCTAATGGCCGTGCCCTTGTTGGGGGGAATGAAGCCCCTGGTTGCTGGTGGGGAGGTCACAGGTTGGTCCCTGCCACTGCAGATGGGGCAAGGGTGAGGGATAGGGAGGGTACAAGAATGGGTTTTTCCTTTCTCTCCTGTCCTGGTCAAACCTCCCAAGCCTGGGGGAGATTTGGGGCGAGGGGGACCCCAGCGTGAGGTAAGCGGGGGGGAGCCCTGTGCTCCCCCAGCCCCACATGTGGGCAGGTCCTGCGTCCCCAGCCCCTCACCGTCCCCTCTGGCCGCTCTTGGATGTGGCAGAACAACTTTTCAGGGTGCCACACTGGGGTTGCTGTTTGTACAAAGCCGCTTTCCCTAATAAAGCTCTGTTTTCCTACTGGTTTGATCTCAGTGCTGTTGGGAGCTGTGGGACCAAGCGGCACTGGGGGGGGGGTGAGCTGGGTGCCCCCGCTCCCGCACCTGTCCCTGCAGGGCCCCATCCTGTCCCCCCACATCCTCGAGGTGCTGGCAGCAGGGACCAGCCCCCGCAGTGGCCAGGAGGCAGCAGAACTGGAAGGTGCTTTATCTACAGCAGCTGCGATAAGGAAATCTGGTTTCCTATCACTCTGCCCCAAGGTCGATGTGGGGCAGAAGAAAACGCGAAATTTTGACTGAAGCTTTTCCAAGGGTGAAACCACACATCCGGCAACTCCCGCTCTGCCCCCACAAGGATGCTGGTGAGGACTGGGTGAAACTGGGCACCAGGATGAAAGGTGCTGGGGTTGTGAACACGTGGGGAATGAATCACACCAGCTTGTTTCCTTTGGGGAAAAAGGGCTTAAAAGCATCAATCCCTTCCTTTGGGGACAGATGCCTTTTGTCTTGCTGTGCTTCTCCCCTCACCCCGCACCTCCCCGCTCCTCCCAGACCTGTCCTTGGGTGGGTCTATGGGCTGGCATGGACCTGGGAACCTACCCAAGCCAAAAAATTGTTTATGTGCTCTCCACAGGAGGTGTCTGCAGATCCCATGTTTACCAGACAGATCCTCAGACCAAAAGCACTTTGGTATCTTCCCCGCTTTTTTTCCTGGTGCCTGCTGGCTCCCGCTGGGCCCTGGAGCCAGGGTGGACAGGGCCGGGATCTGGCCCCCATGGCCCTTTTTGGCCCTGGGCACGGCTGACAAAGGGCCAGGGGTGCAAGGGAAGGCAGGAAAGCATGGCACCCAGGGGTGGGGGGGAGCTCAGCACCCTCCATTTGGCTCCAGGGTGGGGAACAGCTCCTGGGGGGCAGTGGGGTGGCAACAGGTTGTGGGGCAGCAGATCCTGGGGAGCAGGGGATGCTTGTGGGGGACAGCAGACCCCTGGGAGGGGGATTGGACTGGGCTGGGAACAGCTTCCCTGGACAGGAAGAAATTTGGGGGACGTGCAGCAGCTACCCCCGGGGCAGCAGATC
>NW_010118461.1:70593-88532 GCF_000699245.1 Pterocles gutturalis | reverse complement strand
GCCTGCCCTCATAAGGGAGGTGCTCCAGCTCTCCGACCCTCCTCTGGACTCGCTCCAACAGGTCCATGTCTTTTTTATCTTGGGGGCCCAAAGCTGAATGTAGTATTCTAGGTGGGGTCTCACAAGAGCAATGTAGAGGGGGAGGGTCACCTCCTTTGACCTGCTGCTAATGCTTCTTTTGATACAGCCCAGGATCCAGTTGGCTTTCTGGGCCACAAGCACACACTGCCGTCTCATGTTCAGCTTTTCGTCAACCAGCCCCCCCCCCAAGTTCTTCTCCTTAGGGCTGCTCTCTATCCACTCTCCACCCAGCTTGTATTTGTGCTTGGGATTGCCTCGACCCATGTGCAGGACCTTGCACTTGGCATTGTTGAATTTCACTCTAAGCCAGTTTGGTAGTTCACCACTTTGTGCCTTGAAAGACCAATAATGTACCCTGTGGCTTCTCCATTCAGAATGAAGCACGAATCACAGAACTGGATAGTATCTCTTCATCTACTCTTTTCAGACTCTAGAGAACAGCGTTATGCTGTTGGTACTGGTTTTGAGCTGAAGTTCCTGTCTAGATAACATATTCCTGGATGTGGTATGTTGAGCTTGCAGAGCTGGTCTGCTGCAATGAAATCCAGGACCAGATGAGTTGAAATGGATACTTGAATGAAATCATTATTACTTTCACAGACTCAGAAAAGTAGACATACAGTAATGTCTTAGATGAAATGCATTGTTTAAAGACCATGTTAAATGAATTCCTCCAGGAGGGCTTGCATTTTTATGGAGAATGCTGTCCAAGCTAGAAAGATCTGTTCTTCGTTAGTCCTACAGAGTAATTGAATATGACTTTGAAACTTCAGTCTGCTTCATGTGTTACTGTTCAGGTCAAATACCTGCAAAAGTAAATACTATACTACTTCTTCCATCAAGATAGATATGTTTGGAGTCTCTGTGTCTAATCAGGTAGTTTTTGGACTAATATTGCAGTCTGAAATCAGACTAGTAGTCTTATCAACTGATTCACATTTTTTCCAAAGTAAATTTAAGACATTTTCTTTCCTCTGTTAAACTTCAAGATTTGGTCCTGCAGCGCTTTTAGGTTCCCAAGGCAAAGCAGTCACTTTGCCTGGAGTGACATAGGCCAAATGGCCTCAGGGTTAGTGATACAGAAATTCACGTGTTGGGCTGCTTTGTCATTAATCTGAGCTACCTATTCTGTGGATGTGTGTCTAAAAGTCTTCTCCATAAGCACCAATGCACAGAAACCATATACAACTTGTCTCATTCTGAGTATTTATGTTTTAAGGAATGCATCTCGGAATAAGAAGTGGAAATTCTCTTTACAAAGGGTGTTCGATCCCTAGGATCGTGGCTGTTAGGAAAAAATGTGTCTGTGTTTACCTTCAAATCCTCATCCTTTGAACAAGAAGATTCACAAGCACAACTTTGCTAGAGATAAACAGATCAGGGAGGAGAGAGTCAGAAAATGACTTGGTTGTTTTTACGGGGAGTGCATCTTCTGCTTTTCATATGTTCAGAATATATGTTATCATAATTTTGCAAGTTGCTTTTACTTGGAAATTGGTGTGTATTTCTGTGTGTAGGAAATGACCAAGAAATAGAGTATCACATTTAAATTTTTTGTAAATGAATAATTATCATCCTTTAATTCTGGTTTCATGCAAGACAATGAATGTTTCTCTCATTTGCACGTGCACAGGCACAGACACACAGGCACACACACACAGGCACACATGCGTGCATTGCTTGTTAGGTTGTCCATTTGTAGAGATGAGAGCTGTCTTTATGTCTGCAGTCTACGATGTGCCATTAACCTCTTTATTACCGAGATGTACTTATAAAGTATCATATTTCCTGTTTTCCATTTTGTTTTCTAGATATGTGAGCAAGTCTATATATTAGTTCTGGTTTGTAGATATTCTTACATGTATAAGTGATTTTTGTCAAGACTGTTTCTCTCCAGGGTTCTAATAATATAATAATAAATCAATTGGCATTATGCAGAGGTGGTTATTTTTAGTCTCTGGTTTTGCTGTTCAGAATGTGATAGGTATTCAGTGAACTGCTTGTGTGTGAGAAGGGTATGGTCGATACAGTATTTAAAGGTTTAGTTACATTGTGAAGGGTTGCAGTCTGAACAGCGGCTGTGTTGCGTGATACTGAAGATGTGCGTAGTGTAAACCTTTATTTTCTTCTGAGAGTTTGATGCTGTTGGGTAAGCAGTGTAGCGCATTAGCACAACTGCCTCTTGCCATGCTAGAGTAGTATTCCAATTTTAGTGTGGCCTTAACTGATCTTAAATCCTGTCTTCAGTGCAAAGATACTGTGTAAATAGGCAGAGCTGAATGGCTTGAGGAAGGTTATGAGTTGCAGTCCCCAGCATGGTTGACTCGCGTTACGATGGTTAAGAATTGCCACAAGAGTGAAAACTTGAGTTTCAGAAGGAGGTATGTGTGTAGACCTGGTAAAAAAAGAAAAAAGAAAAAAAAAAAAAGCATTATCACTGACCTGACATCTTGTTGACTAGTGTCTCATTGTGCTGGAGAGGAAAGCCTTCATATACTATGAGCCATCTCCTGGACACTGTTCTCTTCCTTCCCCTCACCTATTTCTAGTAATCCCTATGAAAAGGTGCAAGGCTAGGTTGTGGAGTTGTCTTCTTCCTTTCCTCATGGGATCCTGAAAGAGTATGATATCCCACTCCTATTTGAGCCTCAGTGGAAACTGACTGATTTCCATTCCAGGATAATATATCATGAATATTTAAACTCCTAAAATACACAGCTGTGTTCATATTTCTGCAAGTACTACAGCTCTTACAAAAGCAAAGCAGAAATTTGCTGAGCTCTAAACCAAATGCCTTCTTCTTTAGGAGATGTTTCATAGTACAGGTATCGCAAACAGATTGGGGCAGGGGTTCACCAGCTTGGTATTGCCGTTTGCGATGCTGGTGCTGGGAGGTGGTACTGACACTGGGAGCAGCATTCAGACATGCAGAAAAAGAGATGTTTGGGTAGCAGTTACATACTGCTCTGCAGAATCAGTGCAACAGTTTGGAAAAATTGTAATTCCTTTTTGAGTAAAGATGCAGCGGTTACAAATACCCAGCCATTTGCTAAGGGCCTCTGTGCTCGTTTTGGGTGGTAAGTCACATTTGAGCCAAACATAGAAACCCAGCAGTTCCTGTAGAATTTTCTGTGGAGTGAGATGCCGCACAAGTAGCCCCAGCAAAAATCTGGCCTTCATTGATAAGAACGAATGTTAAATTTTTAGTTTTCTACATGCATCTTCATCTATTAGTAAGCAAAAATATAGCCGTGGAAATATGTATGTCTTGTGAAATCTCTGCTTTTCTGACTGCTTCCTCATACTGTAGAGCAAAGCTAACAAAAAAAAAGTGGTTTTATGAGGCGAACAGTGTTTTTCCTGTTTAGTTTTCTGAAAGCAAACCTGAAATAAATAGTTGTGTAGCCAGAGTATGATTTGCAAGCAGTATTAGAATAAAGATAATAAAGAAGAATGACATTTCACTGTAAGAACTCAGTTTAGTTGCATTAATCTTCATACGGTGTTACCTTTTCTGCATTTAAAAAAGTAAAATAATAAAGTGATAGTGGCCTTAAAGCCTAGATGTTGCAATGTAGACAGCTGCCAGCATAATCCAATCTTCCTTAAGAAAACAACATGTAGTATTCCAATAGATTATTTTTTTAATTAAGGCTTTTTCTGTGTCTTTATCCTTCTTGGTCCCAAGGAATTGCTAAGTTAGTGGTTCTGAAATGCACAGCATATGAATAATGCAGCTTTACAAATAAGAAATGTGTACAAGAAAAATTATTAGATTTCAGTATGTCTGTTTCTGAATGTTGATTTAAACAAGTGGATGCTGTTCCGTCCATTGGTTTTGAATTCCTATTGTTTTAGTTTGTAAACTCTTTGGAGCAGAGACATCTTATTTGGAGCTTGTGTAGGTAGCAGAGTTTTCTCTTGGACTTCTCAGTGCCACTAGGAAAAAAAAAAAAAACACCAAAAAATGTTTTTGAAGCTGGTGGTGGGGAGGAATCACCAAAAGTGTGATAAGAGAGGCAAATTTGAAATGGAACCTGAACATTTCCGATTCTGTTTGGACTTTGATCCATCCAGCTCAAATGGTAGGTGAAAACCGTAGTGAAAAACAGCTAAGAAGAAAATTAATGAACTTTTCCTAAGCACATTGTAAAGATACAGATACAATGAGAAATACAGGAAATATTTTAGTGTATATTTGTAAGAAATAATCAAATGGGGTTACTCAGTGCTGGTATTAAACAACCATTAGTAATCAGTAGCTATGTGTAGGTATGAATTATGGTATCATTCTTAACCACCTACCAGTATAATGTGATCAAGGGTTTTTAACTGTATGTGCTCATACGATTTAATTAAAGTTGTGATATAATATCAAGATACTTGTGATTTAGGCAGATTTATCTTTTTTTTCCAATAAAAAATAAAAAAGCCCATCGACTTGCTAAAGAAAACTTGTATGTTATTTTCAATCAATACCTTTTAAAGAATCCTTTAATCAATTCTTATGCAATCTAACAGTTCAGTAATATATATTGTTTCTATGTTCAAGGGAAAAAATTTCCTTTCCTGAGACTTCCCTGTAGAAGAAAAATAGTTAAGAGGATGACACCTCTTCTGTGTGTTTCCAGAGCAGGAACAGAATTCCTGCCTTACTCTGTTCTACTCTTTCCACTGCCTTCAAAGGGATTTGGATCAGGCCCATAAATCTCTGCTCACTTCTGTAGGCTATTTGAAGGCTTGCTGTAGAATCAGTTTTCTTCCATTCCTATTCAATTTGTAGGATTCACAATATTTGACTGAAGAACATGTTCAACGATAACTTTTGGCAAACTCATTCACTGGGGGCTCGTTGTCTGCCTATTGTTATTGGAGAGAGCAGGGGAGGAAGAGTCGTGAGCATCAGCGGTGGTACCCAGAGCGAAGCTGTTTACACCTTTTCTGTGACTGTGGAAGGCCATGTCAATTACAGATGCCCTGCCCCAAACCAGGAGCCCATGTGCTTGTAGAAGGCAGGAATGTTTCTCTCCATCACTGCAGCATCCTTGAAGCCTTGTCTCTGCCAGAGCTCCCAGCTCCATGCAAGGCGTGCCTAAGCTTCTTGGGTCAAAGGGCAGGATTACCAAACACATTAGTACTGAGGTCCATTTTTCAAATTTTGGGCGTTCTTTTCTTATCAGTGTCTTGTTTTTCCTTCATGTGTTCCCTTGATAATAGAGAAGTTGTGGTCTGAAAGCGAAGGAATCTGACCCTATTCATACCAGGCTGTTTTTTCTGTCTCTTTTTGCTAATGTGTCCTTTTCTAAAGCAAGTGAGAGAGAAAGATGACTTTACCATTGTGTGCATGGCTTTAGAATGGTTCAATAAAGTTCTTTCTCAATTCTAAAAATACATTGCTGGCTCTCTATGTAATACACTGTCTTTAACTGTGGTTCTTATCTGGGCCTCAAAGTGTGAAGAGCTAGATTTTCAAAATTGGAGGTGCCCGACTGTGATGTTCCTCACACTGGCCAGTAACTGATCGCAAGTAATACCCTGTGCAGCAAGTGTATTAGATACAGCTGCCCAGAAATACCATGAAGGTCGGAGGTGTATATGTTTAAGATTTAAGCAATACATTAGTCCATGGACCAGTTGTTAGCATCTGGCTTTAATTCTCCTGTAGGAACTCTTCTGCTGTCCTAATAAAGGGGAGCTAAAGAGACAATGGAACTAGTATTTAAAAACTGACTTTAGGTTGGCTGCTGGGTGGAAGAAATATGCGTTTTTAATAAAATTCATGGGAAACATTAGCAAAGGTTTTTAAGATGACTGTGCATCTTCTTGCCCTCTAGCCCCATCTAACAATAATTAGGAAAGCTTCTGTTTGGAGTAAATGGGGGTTACTCCACAAGAATCAGGGGAGTAGAGGGTTACTTCTACCTCCCATAACACTTCCCCTCTCATCACCTTCAATTATTCTTTTTGTATCTATCTGACAGTGGGAAAGGATTTTCCTTACATTTAAGTTGGTCTCGCTCTTTAACTCTTCACTCCCACTGGTACTTCATCCTGTGAGGTTTTATTTCTATCAGTGGCGATGTTGTGCAGTTCTTTGAGAGCATTTTGTGAGGGCTGCCTTAAATCACAGGCTGGTGCTTGTCGGAAATGTGGACACATGTGGTTTTGGTTATATATCACATAACTGAAGTTATAATGAGGTTTGACTGTGGATAGATGAAGACTTCTGTGGTCTCTTCTAATTTGTGAATTTGTCTAATCGGTGTTGCAAACATCTTACTCGTGATGGGTCTACAGTGCAGTTTAGTGAAATATTAATAACCCTAAAAAATAAAAATTTAATCACTTATTCCAAATATCAAACAATTTGTGTATCTCCTGCTTAGTTTCTTTTTGTTAATTTGTTTTGTGTTTTTTAAACCATGAGACTACACAAGTGCGGGGAACTCTTTCCATAGCCTCATGGTAAAAGCAGTTGTATTGGAAAGGAACATTATGTTCTCCAGTGCAGTCAGTTTGGGGAAAAGTTTCAAGGTAGCATGTAGGTGAAAAGTGTGCAAATCACAGTATTGGTTTACAGGATTATAAAAGCTCAGTGAGAAATTAATTCAGTATGGCATGTTGCTTTTTTGTTTGTGACTCTTGAAGCATTGGTCTGCAACGTCAGACCGCACAAAATCAGCATTCTTAAACTAATTCTGAAATTGTTTAGATTTGTAGTGGAATAGGCATAGAAAATGTACATATAGTGACTCACTGGAAGGAGTAGGAGGCTTTGTCTTCCAAATTTGAGTTTAATTTTTGCAGTTCTGGATAATACATAAGCTGGAGAGACGCTGGAGAGACCTAAAGCCTTTTTGTTTCTTTGTTTGTTTAACACTTTTTGATTGAGAATGTGAAGTGCTACAATACCTGTTACCTTCCTGTAGTTGCTCCTTTTACACATCTAACAAATATGTCCCATCAGATTAGATTTTTCTTTTACATACTGTGCCCTCTTTTGTGAAATTCCTTTGAGTTTAGGTACGTTATTGGGATTGCACTGGGGTAAAGGGGAGGAGAACGAAGCCCAAGGTCTCCTTGACTGATAAGTCTGACTTGAAATGTCTTTGCTTGTGGTGATTTCTGTCTTTTCTGGGAAACTGTTCTGTTCTTTGAGCTGTTATCCTTCTCATTAAAATCCCTTGATAATGAATATACTGGATGCTGAACTTTCCCTTGGCGATGTTTTCCTTCCTGGAATGGTCTGTTACCAAAGACTTTATCAGTGCGGGTTGCTTGTCTCACAGCATCAAGTGGGATCTGGATGTGAGCTGTCAGCATGTGAATAACGATGCTGTTTAGACAGTGCCACACAAACAATCAGTGACTTTGTCCCCACATCCAGCCCAGACAGAAGTTCTTGACTTTCTCAGGTCTCTGCCAGGTGGATGGGGGCTTTCTAACCCTTATTGAGTCTAAGCATGTCACACCCCAAAGCAAGTGAGCTGGAGGTAGGTTGTAGCTTTGCATTGCTTCATCTCAGGCCTTGGACTAGTTGCAAAGTGGTTACTAAAATGCCATGCCGGGTAGGATTAGCTGGGTCCTCGCCACATGCGTGTGAGAGTTCCGCTTAAAATTCTACAGTAATAGGGGATGTCCTTAAATAGCACTGCAGAGCTTTATAAATTAAGAATTTGTTTAGTCTCCATTGTTCTGAGGAATCTGCAATTATAGCATTGGTTTGTTCATGAATGTATATTATTAAACCATTTTAAAAAAATGTATAATGCTTGGAGACCGGTATTTTGCAAAATTGAAACTTGGCATTATAAATTCATTCTTTAGCATTTGAGTGAAATATGAGGAAAGAATGCAAGTCTGTCAGAAGTTAACTCCTTGTGGTCCTTCTTTCAGCTAAGTAATGGGGTGCCCTCCTTTCCTTCTGTAATAACTTAAAGTATATACTTGCTTTAGAGATTTTGTTAAAATCCTGAGGATACCCCTTCCAACCAAACAGTCCATCCCCAAGTCCCTACACAGCATCAAGTGCAAACTTCTAACAGATCCAATTTATGCTGAAGTTTGAAGGCACCTCATAAATGCTAAGCCTGAGCCAACATGAAGTCCTCCATCTCTTGGGATTAATAAGCACTCTTCAAGAGGAGGGGGGGAAAGAAAGGGAGAAAAAAAAAGAAGCCCGCACTCCTCTTTGTTCAAGCTTGCCTCATACACCTTTGCCTTTTGAACACTTCTTATAAGCAAACTTATCATTTAAATTCAAAGTAACTTTTCTAGTTAGTCACATTGTTTTTAGAAAAATATCCTAATCTTGGTGGAAAGGAGTCTGATCCCCTAAAATGATGATATGTGAAGTACACACTGGGTTCTTTCATTTTGCTTTGAATTTTTGAGACATCAAGGTATATTTGGTTCCTGTTCCCAGGCTTTCATGTACAATGTGAGGGCTGAAAGTATGCTTTAGGAAGTGAAAGCTGACATTCTTAGATGATGATTTGTTTGGAGGAGCTGGGGTATTAAATAAAACATCAAATATGAGCAAATCAGGATTGTCTATGTTGCTATTACCTGAATGCAGTTCAGGTTGGCAGTGTTGAAAAGTTGTCATCTGATGGTTACAAGATGGCCTGTGACACAGAGCAGTTTTCTCAGAGGCAGGTGTGTATCAGGTTGATGTAACAAAATTGCTACCTGCAGAAAGATAGGCAGAGCTGTGCTTTCATTCCTCATATTAACTTTGCATGTGATGGGGCTAGGAGACCATGCTAACTGTGAGGGTAAGAAATACTGAGCTATTACTCTGGGGAGAAAAGAGTCTGCATGTGCTGAGAGCAAACCAAGGTAATAATTGCCCTGGATTTTAGCATTGTTACAAAATAAAAACACGTACAGGTGTGGTTTTGCTGAAGTCTCCTTTGGAGTCTTCATTTCCCTTTCAACCCATAACATTCATGCCATCAGAGAATGTAACTACAGTTGTTTGTTTGTTGTTTTTTTTTTTTTTAATTTGTTTTCCTTTTTGAGTGTGTGTGTGCATTGGATGGAAACAACAAACTTCACCTGCCAGTGTAAGTTAGAAGAAGTTTTGGTGTATGGTTAGGCAGAAGGATGTCTAGCACTTGGCTGAGGCTGATGAGACAGAAGCTTTTAATTCCTGCACAAGTACATGGCAACTTGGCACCTGCTTCCGAGGGCAGCTGGGGTCAGTGTTACCACACACGTGCTCACAGACTGTTCCTCTCCCATAGTGCTGGAATACTTGCCATCTCTTCAAAACCTACTAATTTCTGCTTTTAATTGGAAAATATGCCCAGGGATGTGTATGTTCCTAAACCTCATTCCTGTTGTAGGTGAGTGCCTCATAAAAGTGTAGGGAGTAGCACACAGAGTGGGTGAAGCATCTCAAATCCCGCAGTCAGCCTTGTAGAATCCTGAATTTTAACTAAAAACTCGGGAGATTCTGCCCAGAGCTTCAGTCAGAGAGCTGTTCTTTTTGTCTCTTGCAGTCCTTCATTTTCAAAGATCTTTCTGTTTAAATGTGTCTTGACCAGGTACAGGTGACCTGTGAGGAGCAGGAAATAATCAAAAAGGCTTGAGATGTTCCGTTATGCTTTATTTCAAAGCTCTGACCTGTGCAGGATGCCTTCTGAATGTCTCTGACCGTCTCCCTGCCTTTCTGAGCCCTCTATGGCAGATCTTTTGTCATGGGTGAGAGCAGAGATGCTGTTGGCAAACCTAATGCCCTTTTAATTTCTGCTTGAATGCATCTAAAGCAAATCAGGGAAATAACATTTATCTAGCACGGTCATGAAATCGTTAGCAAGCTGGCTGGCAAATTACAATTTTTAAAGAAGGGAAATTTAGTTAAATAATGATATAGTTGTAGTGCAATTTCATATCCTCATCCTAGACAAGCATTCTTTATGAGCTTGAGTAAATATTAGAAATTTATCACACAGGATGTTAAATATTTAATTTTTCCTGTAACAGATACGTATTCCTACCTGGTAGTCTGTTGCTTAATACTGAATTAGAAGGACAAGTTTCTCTTAAGTTGTTTTCTTGCTTGGGTGTCAACTTGTAATGTACAAGTGTGCAACTCATTGAAAGTGAGATTTTGCTATTGTAATTTCATAGTAAAGTGGCTACTGCAGGCATTAAGGCTTTTATTTCAAAAGAATCTTGTGATAGTCTGGTCCTGAAGAGTCTGGTCAGTGGCAACCAGCACCTGCCGCTGGAACTGTAGGGTAAACATACAGAAATTGTTCTGTTGGCTTTGATGGGACATGTCCCGTATTGGCATTTGGCATAAGGGCTTTTCTGGAGTGGGGTGTTAATCAAGCATGCTGTGAGCTCTCTTTGGCCAAGCCAGCCATGGGCTTTCTCTTGAGTATCTGTACATTGCAGCTGCCGCAGCATTACAGGGAAAGCTTATACAATGAGTACTTGGATGACGTATGCAGGTCCAGCTATGGGGTGGGAGGAGATTTTGCTTAGGTAATTTTTCTAAGGCTCTAGATGTATTGTTTTTCCTCGGTTTATGTTACATTATTCTTCTCATAATTTTCTAATCTCTAGAGAAGAAGTTGCAGGTGGTTCCTACAGTTCTTAGCCATGAAGCTGTTGGTCCAGGGGAGCTGGAGTTATTGCGTGGCTCCTTGATGAGCACATATTGGTACAAAATTAGATCTAGAGTCTTGGGACTACAAGTGTGCTTGGGACAGCAAAGGACTCTGGAGCCAGAGGAAAATTTATTATTAGACCTTGTGTCTGGCTTGTAACTGTGCTACTAGCTGGAAGGGAGTTTCTGAGGTATGCAGCATAAGAAATGGCTTGTACTGAAACTAGACTGGCAAAGTAGAATCAATTATGTTACATGTGATGTCTTCAGCAAAGGTATTCTCATGTTGTCTCCTGTTATCTTTACTTTTTTTTATTTCAGAAGACATGCACCATCTATTTGTAATGTTGGATGTATTAGGAAGCAGTCAAAACAGTGGCAGCTAGGTCAGAAAAACAGATGTGTTTCTTGATCATAATTGCATATGATAATCCTCCCCATTGTTGTTATTTTAAATAAAATTATACTGATTTTAAATTAGTCTTTGATTTGTCTTCTGTGCAAGAACCTCAGATGAGTTATATTTGCCTTAGAATTGACAAAACTGCACTGTTTGTCATTCAGTCATTTAGTATTAGCCAAGCAAATGCAATGCTATTCTGCAGCATAACTGTATAAATCAAAAACTAATATTTGGTACTACCTTTTAAAAAAGTTGTTGACATATTAGAGAGATGTTAAATGAGTCTTACTGATGTTTCATTCTTATTAAATACACGGTAAATGCTTGGTAATTGCACCTTTAATTAAGATGTGAATGTGTCATTTGCAAGCTTTCTGGTACTGCCCTTTAAAAATAATCTGAAAATATTTTGGTCTGGTAGCATTAAGTCACTATAGCTTAGCAATGTATTGGTAACTTAATAAGATGCTGGCATTTGTTTTGGAGAAATTGTCCTTTGCATGCAAAGCTGTCGGGCTGCTTGACTATATAATTCTTCTTCGTGTGAAATAATACGATAAGGTTCTCAGTATCGGATTGAATGCTTTACCGTGACCAGCACTTGGGTTCTTTGTGGATGGACTGGCATTGCTTCACAGCAGAAGTATTATCTGACGACAAACATGTTGATTTCTTTACATCCATCTATCTCATTTACAAGGTAGACCACCTACTTTTGGCTGTGCACTTAGATCTGAGCAGTTGCAGACTGTGAAATGGGACGGGCAGCCTGTTTATTTTTTATGTTGTTGAAATGGATAAATGTTGAATTTATGCTATCAATACTGCAGGTGTGTTTATGCCTCCTACGAAAGCCTGACACGTGCTGTTTTGTGAGTGGAGAAGATGGGGGAAAATGTGCATTCTTGCCTGCTTTAAATCAGGGCTTATATTAATGATTTAGACTATTGTGTTATGAGAGCATCGATTTCATCTGTTCCAATGATTCCTTTTAATGAAATTGTTCAAGGCTCAGTTCACCACAGAGGAGAGGCTGCTCTCTGCATTATTGGAGCCAAGTTAAGGTCACAGATCTTGGCTCTTCCATCATGAGAATCGTTCAATAGAAAACATGGATGGGCCAGAGAACAATTTTCAGCTAATTCCATGATTGCTTTGAAAGCAGTGGTGAAAAGCACAGGAGTTAATGAGTCTCTCCATTACTTACCCATTCTACCTAACTCAGCAAGCCAAATAAAAACCCCTGACTTTTAACTGAAGCCATTTTTTTAACTGTCCCCAAAATAGACCTGTTTCAGTTGAGAAGGAGGCCTGCCCCTAGTAAGGGGAAAGATCAAATGGTTGAAAGTCTGACTCTCCTGCCTTCTGTTCTCCTGCCTGTCAGTGGCCTTGAGGAAGTCACTTTATTTCTGTCTTCTCATTTGAAAAGATAATATTTTCCCACTTTGAAAGGGTTTTGACTTCTCGGTGTTTGAGCTGCCTGAGAACACACGAGTGCAATTAACTCCAAAGTATTCCTGTTTGCCAGTCCGATTGAAACAAAGTGTTTCCTGTTCCTTAATGTATTTTTCATATGTTTTAAAAAACAAACAAAAACACCCCCACCAAAGCCCACCAAAAAAACAACCAAACAAACAAAGTCAGTCCAGATCTTCTCTATTTTTTCATATGATGTGACTGGTATACAGTCCTTTAAGAGGAAAGCGAGGCAATCAGGAAAGAGCTACACAAGTACATGAGTTATAATGAAAAGCAGTATTTAAGATGTGAAGAAAATAATTTTCATCCTGTTACGTGTATGTGTGTATTGAATTGGAAATAGACTGCTATATACAATATAATAATTATACATGTAATGTGTTTTGCTGTATGTATAGATATTGTATTACCTTACATAAATATTTATCAATCTGTAACAACTATAAAAAAGATGCAAGCATGTGTGTGCTTGTGTACTAACATAGAGATAAAATTTAGCAGATAAGATAATAATTGGATAGGTGCAATAATACATTTAGTGTTCAGGATGCCCTTGAGCAACACTTGCCACTTCAAAGGTGTTTTCGTAGGTTATGGCCCCATAAGTATCTTTATGGTGGTAAACTCGGAAAGCCTGTCTTCCAGGGCATCCTTTGTGCATTCCCGAGATAGCATTGATAGAAAGCTAATTTTCTTGTTTTCATGTAAACAAGGAAAGCTGCAATTCAGAGTGTTTTGTCTGGCACAGAAGAGAAGAATTATTGTAATAATATCTAACTCTTATATAGCACATCTCAAACCATTTGGTCTAACTAGGATTCAGACGCTATCAGGGAATACCAATTCCTCATGTGTTATGGTGCGAGTCCTGAACGCTCCCCAGGTCTTGAAGGACTGTTACATTGTGTCCGAGGATGAAAACAGAGTCGCTCAAAATTTAGGGCTTGAATAAGGTGGAGAAGACAAAGAAATAATCTAGTATTACATGCTTTGAGAGACACGGTTTCAGGAGATGCAATTTGTTCCTGAATGCACCTGAGTTGTGGTCTCACTTCATTATGCTACAGACATGAGTAGAGTTGAAAGATCCCTTTCTGCATAGCACAGCTGGGCTGTAATCCTGCCTCACATCTGCAGTCCCAGCCCTGGCAGGAAAACGGGCAGCGGTAGCTCTTCTGGCCCAGTAGTCGTAGCTGGGGCACATGAACTCAGGTGGGCTCATCTGATGGTTCTGTCTTCCCTTCTCCCAGTGTTTCTCTGGTAGCTGCTTCCTTATAATTTGTCTGTCTCTTGATCTCTTCTGGTGAGAAAAGGGTCTCTACAAAAATTCCTCTGGGAAATACACAAAAATGTTAGGAAAGCCCAAAAAAGAAATCTGTATTCTTAAACTGTGGCTTGTGCTCAACTCTGAGGATTTGAAGTGATCATCTTACCCTTGCATACACTTCAGTTTCAGGAATGTGCAGCTTTAACAGTTGTGTGGGAATGACTGGAGGGAAAAAATGGCAGGAAGGAGGGAGAGAACTCCTGGACCAGACTTTCTATCTTAACTGCAGCGTCACTGATGTGACTGTGATTTCTGGTCTCCTTATCTGGCCTTTATAAGTGATGTATGACTTCTGCTTAAGATGCTCTGCATTTTTTTCCCTGATGCTTCTGGACTCAGAGATGCAAAGAGGTCTGCTCTGCAAGGAGGAGCTGACATGATGAGATGCAAGTCCTGAAAATTCTTTTTAATGATGGGGGCAGGTAAAAAAACCTTTCATCAGGGTCAAGGCATAAGACTGGGAGTAGGCTATATGTGGGTTCATTATTACTGACTGCTCCTTAGAAATAACATATTTGGCAGAACCAGCTCGTAACAGACTCTTCAGTTCTTGATGCATGGCCATAAAGAGGAACTGAATGTCGTATGCTTGTTTTAATCATCTGCTGAACTGCAAGAAGTGATTTACTGCTCTTTAGTTTTTGAAGAAAATTACCCTACATAATACTTGCTTTTCTTATACCACAGTTTGTCAAGCAAACTATGCACACATCAAAACATTATCTAGATAACATAGACACAGAGGTAACAATAAAGGTCTGCGAGTGTCTGCATATGAATTTCTGTGTTAGATATCTAAGGAACATTTTGTTTCGGATTGCTGAAAATTAAGATAAATATGACCACAGGATTCATGCTTACCCTCACAGTAATTCACTGTCTAACAATGCCAATTTACACCCTGATTCTTGGAAGTGACTCTTCCCAGTGGTGCTGAACTCCTATAGTTCCTCCTAATTTAGAGAGCATCTAGAAGAAGCTCAGTTTGGCTAACCGGGGTTCGAGGTGCTCTGTGGACTTACTCCTTGTAGAGTACACTGTAAATAAGTTGACTCTGAATAACCTGAATATCTACTTCAGAGATTGCTGCTTGGTGGTTTTGGTGGTGTGTGTTGGTTTGTTTGTGTGTGGTTTTTTGTTGTTGTTGTTGTTGTTTTTTTTAGTTTGTGAACTTGTATCAATCCATCGAGCTTCATAATGCTAAATTCTCTGAGCAGAAAAATAATTGTAGGACAAAGAAAGTGACCAGTGATGTTGGAAATTAGGAAAAGTAAACAGTGGAGTTTAAGAAACAAGTAAAGCATGCCTGATGATTGAGAAGTAATCTATCTCAGTAGAATTTTGGACTGTGGAAATACATCAATGGTTGCTTTGTTAAAAGCTAATAACTGTAACTCATTCAATTAAGCTATTACGTATATGTTGTGTACGCACATGTGTGGATGTGATGGGAAGCACGAACCACAGTAGTCTACAGCGTGAATCTGCCCATGCACAGGTTTAGGACAGGACAACCACAGCTGGGCAGAAACCAGTTTCTGAAAGTTTTTTCTGGTGAAGTGTGGTGGTTTTTCGGTTTGGTGTTGTTTTTTTTTTTTTTTTTTTTTTAAATCTGATTTCTCAGGTCCTATTCTTGGTTAAAAGCTATTTCCAGGGCCTAGTACATGGACACTTGAATCTTTTAGTGTTTATTTATTTATTTATTTGCATAAAGATTGTGGCATGCAGAGAGACTTGCTGAAAGATTTCTGATGTGGAATTGCATTTCTTGTGGATTTGGCTCTATTTTAATTTCATTGCTCAGAAGTTTTTCAACTTGCCCTCCGTATCTGATGTTTCTCAAGTGGAAAGGAAACACCTTTCTATAAGTGTATAGACTTTTGTTATCTCAAATTGCCTTGTTGAGACCCAAATTTTAACTATAATTTTTTTTTTTTTTAGAATTATTACAGTTTACTAGAATAGTCACTATTTGAGTTTTCTCTTAGGAGGCAAATATTTAATTCTTCTTAAATACATGACGAGGTAATGTATGGGGAATTAAATTACATGAACATGACTTATAAGATCATCAAAGACAAACTTTTTATTTTGTTAAAATCCTAATTTATTGAAACTATCTTCCATTGAATAAACTGTTTAATGATGCATACATTTAATTCCCTTTTTCAATCTTGTATTTATTGGTTTTGCTGTGCTAGCCTGCGTTATGCTCTCAGCAGTGCTGCTTGCTCATTGTGCTTTTTTGGTTGTCTTCCACCAGCTCTAAAAATCATATAGTTCATCCAAAACTGTAATTAGGAAAGAAAAGGCTGTGATCAGCATTACATGAGATGTTAAAATTAGAAATGGCACAGAAGTATTCTGATTCATCATCAGGTGGCTTTTTTTCCTCCTGTTGTCGAGAAGGGTGAGAAGTATACCCTCTTTATTTCAGTGCCCAGCCTGGCTAACTCCAGCAATTTGCACCTGAAGGGCATTTCAAAAAAGAAACCAATCCTGGCGATTACTACAGAGGAAAAGAAGAAGGGAGTAGAGGCCAAAGAAACTTTGCAGTGAAGGAAGGCAAAATGGGAATAGAAGGGATATGTAGGCTGTTGCTGAAGTTTATATTCCATAAAAGAAAGAAGCAATGGAAATCCATGGTGGGAAAAGTTGTTTGATGACATGAAAAGCAAGAGTTGTTTTCTTTGAGGGGGATCATCAGCTGAGTGAAATAGATTTACCCAGAACTGCCTGATTTAAACCAGGACAGGACCTGTCCTTTGAACTTGTATCTCTAATCTTAAGGGAAAAATTATTTTCCATCACAGACAAAAAACAACCAGAAATCTAACTATATTATGGGGAAAGTCAAAAGCCTTTAATATTTTGCTGGCAAACATTTTAGCAATGTTTGTAAACTATATATATAGATTCTTGAGTCATATTTCTTAAATAATTGCTAGGCACAATTTCAGTCTAAAAGAACTTATATATTATGAAATTGGAGTAGGGATGAATTCCTTACAGATGAATTTGCCACAATAATGCTTAAGCCATTTAAATTAAAATTTTACCTTGGAACCTTGCCATAAAGCACAACACAGCAGCATTCATAAAGTAATGTTGTTTGATAATAAGCTTTTAAGAATATATTTTACAAATCTGTTGGATTAGAACAGTAATGTTTATGTAGAAAATATGTTCAAATACAGCCCAGACTTCTAGGAAACAGAACTTGTCTGCATTTTACTTTGCATGGGTAATGCTTTGACTTCATTATTAGCTGGCTGATGATACTGATGTTCTCAAATTGCTAAATAGATTCAGTGCATTATAAAATGCCTTCCTGCGGGATACTCAAAGGACTTAAATCCAGCCTTGATTATTGTTTTCACTGCTTACTCTATGAATGAAATAGGCATTGCAGATCTACGTAAAAGTTGTAGAAATCCCTAGAGTTTGACCTGATGTATAGTTGCTTTCTCCCTTTTAGTTGCTCATTGCCATTCAGGTGCTAGTTGATTTTATATACCAGCTTTGTCAAGCATCAACTATTACTGTTAAGTAATCAGAAATTTAGTGACAAAAATGAGCCACCTCTTGCTTTACAAACCCCAAATGCTTGATATTGTAACTGGAGAACTGCTTTCGGTATGGCAGGTTGTCCTTTCTTGTATGTTCTATTTTTAATTCTTAATCAGCTGTAAAATGGAGCAAAATACTATACAATAGCAACTGGAAACTGCTCTTTAAGCTACAATGACATGGAGCTTGTTGTGTGGCTGCAAATGCCATGTTTTGCATAGAGCTGTTTCCCATTGCTCTGGGAACGGCAAAATACTATACAATAGCAACTGGAAACTGCTCTTTAAGCTACAATGACATGGAGCTTGTTGTGTGGCTGCAAATGCCATGTTTTGCATAGAGCTGTTGTTTCCCATTGCCCTGGGAACGTCCAACTTTACCTGCCCCTGGCAGTGGAGGCAGGCCAGGGCAAATCTGCACCTGGCTCCATCAGAAATGCTACCATGCTGTACTGGTTG
>NW_010118461.1:24499-70582 GCF_000699245.1 Pterocles gutturalis | reverse complement strand
TACGTTGAGGAATGCTCTGCCAGGGGAGTATTGTTGCATACTGAGACCAGGAGAATAGATAAAACATTTGGGAAGCAGCATTTTTATAGCACAACTTTCTTACGATTCAGCATACAGTCTAACCATTAGGGCTGTAGCCCTGTTTTATGTCTTCCTGAAGGATAGATACGGATATTGCATTTCCAGGAAGCTAATTCTTGATGGTTCTACTTGCTTTCCTTTCCTTGCTTCCTGGCACCTCCCAATCTCACAGATAAAAAGCTTCCGAGGGAGTATTTCAATAAATAAAGCAACATCCAACTCCAATATAATAGCCTTTCTTGTGGTGAGCTGTCAATCATTCTGGTTTTGTATGTCTAGTTTTGTATTTTATGACCAAAAAGTGGTCTTGGTGTAAATGCTGGAGACTGGCGTATTGGGAAGATCTAGTCCTGCAACCTGGACCTCGTATGTAGCAACTGAGGAACTCACAGTGAGTCTCAGAGTGTCTCACTGAGTAATGGTTTCTTCTGGGCAGTACTGGCGAAGTGTGTCACTTGAGTAACATCAGTATTGCAATGGAGCAATGACAATGACAGCATCAAATATAGCAGGGGGTGATCTGGCTTTTCCTTCTGCTCTGTTAGGTGATCTTTCTGCTTCATTTTCTCAGCATCAGCTGCAGTGCTCTTGTTTTGAGTGATGTGTGTATGATACGCTGCTGTGTGTTTTGCCTACCCTCCTCTGGTTTGAATATTGCACGTGAGCAGTTTGTGCTGAAAAGAGTTCAGCCCTGAGGAGAGAGGTTCCTGCTTCTCTTGGGTCTCTGCTCTACTCTCTCCTGTTTCATTCTGAGGCTGAAGGTCAGATGTACCAGAGTACAGGCTGTACCTGCACCAGAGTAAAGTGTATTCACCTCCACGCTTCTAGTAGATGATGCTTGTTGCAGGGAAGGGCTTCAAAGTTTTGTCAAGTTTATAGCAGCTCAGTGTGTTGCTCCCAGCCACGTCTGCAGTGAGGAAGCTGAAATGCCATCCTGGGTGAGGCCAGGGACCCCCCAAGCTCAATATGCCACCTCTGATGGTGGAATGAGTGTGAGCCTGGCCCATTCCTCATGTATTGCCCCACCATCTACAGCTGTGAGATCAGGGATGAAAGGAGGGACATCTGTGCCCATTGCTTTTTAGTGTCTGCTTGCAGATTTGTTGTTCTGTAATTTCTCATCCCTTTTACAGCCTGCTCATGGCACCTGCCTCTCTGGCCTTTGTGGGCAGAGGATTCCAGGAACTTGCCACTGTAGTGTGAAGCTCTCTCTCTTATGTATTTTAAACACATTATTTGCTGGTTTCAACGATTGTCTGCTGGTTTGTAGCATGATGGGATTTGGGGAGTAGCACTTCTGCATTCACATCTTCTGTTGCCTGCACAATTTTTGTAAACATCAGTCTTTATTACTTCCCCCCTGCCTCCACCAGTACTTCTCTGCTGTACTTCCATTTAAACTAATTTCTCCCCTGTTACTTTTTTGAGAATTTGAATGAAAGACATAAAAATTCTGGTCTTCCTAAGATGGACTTGCAGGATGGTTTTTTTTTTCCCCCATATGCATATGAAAATTCAGTGTTCTTTAAATTATTTGAAGTGACTGTCTATATGAAGACCTGCCTATAATGAAATCTTCTAACATGTAGTTTAGCTATGGTAAACGGTATTGGGTAAAAAATGTATGGCAACAGGATCTCATTAATGAAGCAGATTTGATTTGAAGCCCTGATGCAGCTGTTGACAGCATAATTAAAATGATTAATTTGGAGTAGAAGAAGTACTTTGAACTAATTTGAAAAAATGGCTATGATCTTGACCATACATCTGACCGGTGTTAGGCAGGTACATAGAAATACTAAAAGGAAAAAAAACCCTGAAGAAGTATTTTAGCTGAAGAAGGGAAGGCTTTGTCTCAGATTCCTGTTTTTTTCAGACATCAAATATTTCCTAAGAAAACATGAAGAAAGGTAAAAAAAAAAAAAGAAATAAACCCCAACCTATACATATGAACAAAAGCAATTACTTATGATTTCTTTCCTAAACCTCTAGAGATTTCTGCATGTACCATTTTGTCTGAAAGAATCATATTTAAAATCATAATTACTAAATTCTGAGCACTAAATATTCTTTGCATTTAATTACATCTATTTTCTTTATCTGAAATACATTTGACTACGTTATTTGATTAATATGTGTATTTTTATATATATGCACAGATGTATATACATTTTTTAAAAAAATCTGTTTCTTTTTCTTTTTCTTTTTCTCCCTGTCTGGATCATGGTGGGAATTTCGGTTAATGCCTGGCGTAAAGTGCCCTGCAAGGATGTTTGGAATTCCTTTGCTCCCCATAAAGGAGATGTTTGGCATCTGTGAGAGGGTTAGGAAATATGTGGCTATTCTGTAACAATTGGCTTAACTTCTATTAGTTTATTTTATTTTCCTATTATAATAATAAAATATGTTTGATATGCTTTAATTATATCCTTAAATAAGAGTTGGGCTCCATTTTCTAGTTCTTAAACAGGGGGACAGACTAATTCAGCCTGTTAATGTCGGCTGTGACACATGCTGTGTTCTCATGGGTGCTGTTATATATGTGCATTTAAGCTTATATATGTAAGCTTTCCTTTTGGGGGTTTTATATCTCAGCATTTAATTGCTGAAAACTTTAACAGGGGTAATATTAATTGTTCACACAAACTAGGTTTTGCAGTTTATGTGATATTAACCTAGTTGAGCATTTCTTTTTATACTGCTTCACACCTTTGTGCAGGCAGGGTTTATAGAGCTGTAAGGTGTGGAGAGGAAGTTAAAACTGGGCAGAAGTTTAGCTAGAGAAAGTGTTCCATTCCATAGTACCTTAGGGTTTGTGTGCTACAAGTGCATGTATGTTTAGAGTAGATATCTAATGTTAGAATGATAGTTCTGTTTGGAATTTGGGCTTCAGGACTAGCTTGTCAATTTTATTTCTCTCCTCTGAGCTTCTAGCTTCATAATTGCTTTTTCTTACTTCTAATTATGGTAAAGTTAAAACGCTTTTATTGTAGAGGAACCGAATGTTTTGCTTTGTAAACACAAATCCACATACATGCTCTTCCTGCAAAACTATTCTTGACACCGAAGCTCATCCCATCTGCATGGGTGTCAAGGCATGAGTGGTCCATATGTGTAGCATCCTTTTCTTTTAAAATGTGTGAAGAAGTTGCCAAAGTGAGTGTGCGATGCTGTATTGCATGTTCCCAGCTTTCCTAGCCCTTCTGCCTGAAGTTGAGGCATACTGTGTATGCAAGTGGTTTTCTTTGCTAAGGAGTCTGTATCCTAGATCTCGTGTGATACTGCCTTAGCCATGGCAACCCATGTATTTTCTGACAGGCTAGATGCCTGCTTAAAACGTTAGGTTTTCTTTACACATTTAAGAAAAAACAAACAAGGAAAACCCCAACAACAAAAAAATCCAACCCCAAACCACCCAGATTTCTTGAACAAAAGATCTGCTTTTTTTTAATCTTGAACTGACCTTTGGAGTTAAGCCTCTCTGTGGTGTATAAATAAGTGGTGACCAATTACTCTTGGGAAGAAGGAAGTTTGATGAATCACAGGAAATAGTAAATTATGTGGATTCCACATGATTCCCAAGGTTGAAACAACTTTTTTTCTCTTCTCCTCTGGCACAGGGGCCCTAAAATGTCACCGATTTGATGAGATGGTAGGCTCCGGTTACTTCTGGAGGGCACAGTTTGGGGAGTGGGGAAGGGAAAGCAGGTTTCACCATTTTTATCACACTGTGTAGGATAAATTTGTTCTCTTTGTTTCCTCCCCGGAGGGTGGAGAAAACCAATCATGGTGTGCTAAAATTGTTCGAAAGCATACCAGCTATTTGGGGTCAGCAAGCAATGAAAATGGGGCCTTTAAAGAAGAAAAGAAAAAAAGTATGTGAGGCATGGCTGCGGTGCTGATAACCTATTCAGTTCTGCTCCACTGGTCTCCCATGATTTAAAGTTTCAACATATCCATGAAGTGGTAGTAATATAAATAGTTAGGGTGGGGAAGGCTGCAAATACTAATAGCAAATAGACTCCAGGATGTGAGATCAAATGTGGAAACAGAGCCTTTCCTGGTCTACTCTGTCTCTGTCTCTTCGCTGCTATTCTCTCGGCTTCCTTGTCAATTAAACTAATTGGTGCTGAAGATATTTCCCTAAAGGAGATCTCATACTAGGGCATTTCAGGCAAAATCATTTGCAAGATTTTTAATCTAGTCAGGATATATTAATAGGATGCAGGGTATTTTATGCATGAAGGGAATGCTCTGAAATTGCTACATTGTTCATGGTCCATATGGCTAGACAAAACATTCGGCACTTACTGTCTCCAGAAAATTAAAGTTAATTTATACAGCGTAGCAACATGCTTTGTTGTGGAGCCACATTAATATAATATAGTTTGAGTCGCAAGAATTTTTACTATTTGATTTGGGTTTTTTCATAACAAAAGTAACTTTTTAATGTAAAAGAAATAATTTCCTTTCCGTTTCCTCTCATTTTTTTTTGGTTTGCTGTTTGTAAGTTTTATATTAGGAGGTCTGCGACCTTTATTTTACTCAAATGTCTGATATCTGCGTTGTGCCACTAAAGGTTTTCATTCTCCATTCTCTCTACAATAGAATTTGTTTGTGGTGTATGGTAATAAAGTGTGTTGGAAAGCGGGTGTGAGAATGGTACTAAAACTGGTGTATCTGGCTGGAATTTAACACACCTTTGGGAGAGTTAATTTAAGAAAAAAACACACAATCAACCTCTAAATTAAATTACAAGCAGTTAATTTTTTGGATGAACCTTTGTGAAGTCTGATTTGGTCACAGAATGTCCCTGTTTGTGTATCTTCAATGACATAAATGACGATTTTCTAATAATAACATTAGCTTACAAATGCCTGTGCTTGTCAGAGGTGAACGCTGCTCGGAAAGGCAAAACTCCGCTTTCTCCCTAGGAGAGTGCCTCACTGTGATCAAAGATAACTGTAGGATGAATACCACTTCTGAATTTTAGATGTTTCTTGCTATTGGTGTGTATTCCTTAGTCCCAAGGATGTACGTGATGTTTTATAAACTGGAGAGGAGTCCATATTCTGCAGATCGTACCGTGGTGGAGCTTGTCCAAAGCTGTTGCATGTTTGTTGTCACGCTTCCCTACTTGAAGAGCTCCAGCAGACACTTTCAGCATTGACCGTGTGGTTGGAAGCTGGATAAGTGGGTTTTAGTCACTGCACGAGCAGTGCTGTTGAGAGCAGCACAGCTTTCCACAGGGTAAATGCCTGGGACAAACGTACTTGTGGTAGCCTTAAAACTGTTCTCTTTTCAGGCATCTTTGGGGCATCTTCCACAAGTCAGCTGCAGGGCGGTCATGCTGCTACACCTCTGGGATGTGGCAGAACAGAGTTCATGTGGAGACTGGCGTCTTGGTCTAACATGTGAAAAACTCCTTCAGCTTTCACTCATTTGCAGGACCTGGATTTCAGACCGTTTGAGTGTGTCTCTCGGGAAAAATCTGAAGTTGTCAGACAGGTGACTTCCCAAGAGCACTGGAGCGCTCATCTGACAGCACTGCACTTTTCCTTTTAGATGAGGGGTTAGGTGTTTCCCATTTGGGGCACACTGAAACCACTCTGTCCCGGGCACTCACCCGTTGCAAGTTACCAGTCAGAAACTTGAGCAGTTGAAGTCAAGGAAATGACAGCAATGTAGGATTGCCACAATTATGCACCGGCTTTTCAGAAGCTCATTTGTACTTGGGTGCTACCACCACTTGAGGATATCCATTCCAAGCTATGGAGAAAAATACCCAAAGCAGAGCTGGAGGAGTGGGCCAAGGAGTGAGATGTGTTACCTGCCGAGCTGGATATGCACAGGGCTTTCAAATCTGTTGATGAATTTTAAAAATGGCTGGAAAATTGATTTGCAATGAACCAAATAAATCTAAGGCTTTCCATCTTATTTAATGATTCTTTGTCCTTTAACATAAAGGTGCTTAGATCAAAAAGCCGCACTCTTTCTGCTTAGAACATCCTGTGTGTTGCTCACTTCTGGGTTTGTTTGAGTTTTTAATACCTAAACAATGTCAACTTCAGGTGAACTTATGAAAAGTTTAGTGAAAAATGTAGAGAAAAACCTTACTATTTTATACATTAAATATTTCAGTTAATATAGAAGCTGAAACCTTTCTTTCACTGAAACTGTTATCTGAGTTTGAACCATGGATAGTTTCTATTTGTATTTCAAAATACAAAATACATTTTCCAGTGTATTTAGTATTGATTTTCTCCCCCTTCCCCAATCTAGCTGAAAGTGTTATGTGTTTATTTTTATTCAGACTTGCAGGTACATGATTAGCTTTCTACAAACTGTGACTCAACTTAATCCAAGGTCAGTTCAGTTTTCAGGCTTGCTGGGGCTCTCAGTGGGCATGTAAACCAATTTTCACTGTGAGTGACCACTTGGAGAGAGCTGAAGGCAAAGCTGGGCAGGATGTTAGAGACCATTTTGTCACAGGATACCTCTTCTTCCAAACATAAGCTTTTCCCTCTCAAGTACCTACCAATTTCAACAAAACTTTTTATGTAAACATTTCTAAGGTTTACCGTGAGTTTTCAGCTGTGAAGGGAGGAAGACCATCCTCAGTGTCATCACTAACGCTTTTTTTGGATGAAAAACCTGTGGTGAGGACAATCACAGTGCAGTTTCCAGCTGCTTTCCAAGTTGGCTGTTGGCCCTGGTTTCTGGGTTTCCCACACCCAAATCAACGTGCTTTCCATCTCTTGGACTGATTCTGTTTTGTAGAATTAAGTATAAATTCATTTGAGAGGGACTGGCGCTCTGAGTGTATGGTTTGGGTGCTTACCATGGTGCACACAGCAGAACAGCCTGTTTTGAATCCTTCCATTTGTTTTAGGACTCTGGAAAATAGCTTTATTCCAAGGTGAAACCTCTGTCTGGTGACTGAGAGGGAAAGAAACTGGTGGAGAAAAAGTGCATGAGTTATGTTTTAATGCTAACACACCCAGCCCCCAAAATACGGATGTGTATTAGCAATACCTCTTTTTTTAATGTGAGTAGGATGGGTGTCTATAAAGTGGGGGTGGGGGGCAGAGAAGAGCTGGAGGCAGAGAGGTAGGCAGGTGGGCACTGAGACTTCCCAGCCGCTGCCCTGCGATGGGGCAGTCACCAAGGTGCAGACCTGGCACTGCACACAGAGAACTCTGAGCCAGACTTTGCTCCAGTTTTGAATGCTATTGGGTACCAGCAGCTCACAAATGCTCTCCATACGGCCCTCTTCTGCTCCTCAAAAGGATGTCTTGTGCTGGCCATGCGTGAGCAGTGCTCGTTGGTAATGTTGATGAACTCTCTCTCAGGCCAGGCAGCATGTTTTTACTGGAGTTCTTGATAGCCTATTTTCTTTGAAATGCAGGATTTTGCCCTGTAGAGGAACGAGATCAGCTGTAGGAAGGGAAATGCATGTATATACAAGTGAGGAAACATTTCTTTTTCTTCTCTGGAAAAATATTTGCTGCAAATACTTTCTCTCCCTTGTTTCTTCAGCTCTAGAGACCGTTGTCTCATGAAACTTGAGGTTTCAGAAACCTCCCAGTAGAACGAGAGTTGGAAAAGAAATCCCCTTTTATTGTATCTTGTTGTAATGGGAAAATGTGTGGTTGCCAGCAGACAATTTCTTGGTGTCATCTATTCTAGTCAAAATGTTCTATCACTGGGCTGCTTTCACAATGAGTCTCATTTGGCTCTTTCTCTTCTTGGAGTAATGACAGCATCCTTTCATTCCCAAATGACACCCAGAAGTGTCCCCTGCTATTGAGAGTCAGACAGCAGTGTGATGTCTGTGACTTTCACACAATCTGATAAGTATTCATAAGTCTCAGGTTGTTTCTGCTTAGCTGGCGTGTATGAAAAGTGGCCACTTATAGCAGTGAACTGACAAAATGTCTTTGTAACCAGAATCTTGCAGTCAGTTTTGATGGGGGGAAACACAGTGAATGTTCTTGTCAAATGGTTTAACATGATCACTGCTTCTGGGCATGCCTCACAAAACAGAAGTCATGCGGTGAAGGGCAGGAGAGCACTTTTGATGTATGTATTATCCAGTCTTCTGCCATGGTGTGAGAAACGCTTTAGCCAGCTTGTCTGTTTACCCAGCTAAAAAGGTGACCCATAATTAGAGATGGTTGAAGAAGAGGGTGTTCAGATGTGAGTCTGGATTACAGGCAAGCTACAATTCGTGTCTGAGGCTGAATGATCTTGTCTTACTTCAAGGGCACTGAAACTGGAGATGTGCAATTCTTGGGAGTATTTTGGCCTCAAGTGGCAGAAATACACGGTGAGTTGTTTATAACTTCCTCATGAGAAGAAGAGAAACTTTTGACTCAGGGTTAAGCCCCTGGCAGCTGATATAGAGAATTTCACACTCCTGCCCTCTCTGTGATGCCATTGTTTAATATTCATTGCCATGATATGCAAACTCTGGGGAGGCAATGAAGTGCCCTTTATGAAAAAGAGCAGAGAGCTGTTGTACCAGCCCTGATCTTTTGTTATCTGTGGGGAGATCCCATGGAAAAAAAATATGTGGCTTAATTGGAACTCTGTTTTTTGCCACTGACTCTCTTTATTCTCTGCTACTGGGTGATTTATGTGGATCGTGGGAACATTTCTTCTCCATTCTTGCCTCCCCAAAGAACTAGGATTTCATCAGTAAGGAGGGCAGATATAAACATCCGTTTGCTAGGTGAGTGCATCAGATCTCTTTACTAGGTTTCCAGAAATCTAATGCTGGGATCATTAATTATGTTTGCGATTTACCAATATCACAGTAATAGGACAGAAGATTTGTCATTAATGTGCTGTTTAGGTCTTGAGAGTAAAGGAGAAGATCATGAAGACATCCTGCCTCTCCCTACCCTCCCCGCCCCAGATATTTTAATGATTACATCTTTGCATGTAAATATGTGAGCATGGTCTTGGAATGCTAACAGTAGTTTCTTTTCGGGTTTGCAAATTAATCTAACAAAAAGGGGTTAACAGTCAAATAGATTTGATAGTGTCTATCTACATGTCTTTTTACATAATTTATACTTTGCTAGCTATAAAGAGGTGCTTTGGAAATGATTCAGAAAGTCCTTCAGGAATAGTCCCAATCTCTGCAGCCTCATTAAATGCATACAGGCATGTCTCCCAGTGAGAATCTCAAGCTGTGAAAGTCATTAGAATAATAAATTAAACTTCTATGTATACAGGCATTTTAAACTTCAGGTGAAAGTTCCTTATATGCTATGTTCTAATTTTCAACTCAAGGGCTAAAGAAACAAGACTTTGGAAGTGTTCAGTGATCTTCTGCAAAGTTGTACATGCATAATGAGTCACTGGGCTGTGCTGGCTCCTGAAACATGTTGCGGAGCTTGAGATGTTAACGCTTTAAAAGGTCCTTCTCCTTTTTTGCCTCCCAGTCCTGCAACAGCTAAAATCTAGTTAAAGGGAATAGACTATTTAATGGTGGAAACTACAAAGCTAATTCAAAGTGCATGTTGCTATTTTGGATTGGTTCCTGTCACCACTTTCTATTAATATTTTGGCCAATACTATATTGTAAAATTGAGTCTTTGCATACATTGTGTAATCAGGATGACAAATGGAAGTCATCAGGTTTTGCAACTGGAGAAACATTGCTTAGAAGAATAATTCTAAGAATCCAAAAGTCAAAGAGCCAATGGAAACAATTCTTTCATGGAAAAATCTGAGACTAGTGCCCGCACAAATCTGCGGTTGACTCTGGATAAAAGGCTAACCTTGCCTTTTAGTATTAATTTTCCAAAAACATCTTGCTCATGTTAAATTGCTTCATTTGATGAGTGTATTTACTTAGATGTTTCAAGGTGCTTATCAGCCAGTTTATGAAGTGAGAAGAACCAAAGAATATCCTTCCTGTTCTGTCAAAAACTAATGTCTCTAGAACCACTAGAATTAGCTACTCGACTTGAAAAATTTTATCTTTAGCCATTTTGAATTACTTAATGCATGTCAGAGTACTCACCAATGCCAGGCATGTGAGGGAAGGGGAGGGAACACAAATGCATGAGGAAATTAGTAGAAGAGTTGGAGAGAGGTTTGGGGGTGGGGCTATAATATTTATCTTCCAGTTAAGAATTTGGGATATACCTTGACTAATTGATGTGGAGTGCTCCCTAGTAAATTTCCCTAAAGTTACTTTGGCTTCCCTAGGGAGGAAAAGGTATTTGTATTTAGACAAAAGTTGCAATTTCTTCCATTTACAAAATTATAATTTTTATCAGAACAGGAGAATTCAATTAATGAAAATAACTGTTATGAGTTGAATGATGCTGCCTAAAAGCTAAGCAGAAGAAAAATCGGAATTTCTTGCTTGATTGTGTGGGTTTTTTAAAAAGTCTAAAGGTTGTGATTATGGAGGATGCTGGATCCTCTGATTAGAAATGTCTTTCTTAGTCGATACCTTAGGCTATGATTGACAAATAAAGTAGTTTAGTCAGAAGGTCTGGCAAATAAAAATTAGGAAGGGATACAACTTTAAGTCTAATAAAATGTGTCTTATTGGCTTCAGCCACAGCCAGAATGATATCTTCACAATGTGAGTGTGGCCTCTTACTATGCTTGAATTGAGGAACTTAATGAAGACCATTTTGATTCTCTCTCATAGAAACTGCAGAAACTGTTAGAAGAAAGTCTATTTGCAGGAGATTTTTGAGGGGAAAAAAAAAACCAAAAAGAATAAAAACTTTTCAAATAATAACATTGAATCCAACTCCTGCTCATGCTGCTGCAAAGGAGTCTGTGGCAACAGCTGCTGCTCAAACAGCTAAAAACACTGAAACATCTATTTCAACACAAATAAAAATAGACCTAAAAATGCTTAGTCTGAACCTAATTCAGAAACTGATCCAAAACAAGTGTATTCTGGGAATTGGTTGTATTCAACAACTGGTAATTTTTAGCATTTCATCAGGCTATGGTGTGAAAGAAATATCTACTATAAAAAGTACCAAAGAACCTAGTCAATCATGGAGCAGAGATGGATAGAACAACTGGTAATGAGTGACAGTGTTTCCATCTATTTCAGTGGACTCTCAACTCATCGTATGGTGACTATTTGCCGGGGCCCCTTTTGGCCTGGGTGAGCAATATCAATAATGACCTTAACCTGCATTTGTTTTCCCTGACATAGATCTTTCAAGATCTATTTCAAGATCTATTTCACACTTTCCTCAAGTCTGGTTGAAAACCAGCCTCAATGGAACTGTATTTTTCTTCCCCAAAGTCTTTAGGAAACATCCCTCTTTTAGGATAGCTTCCAAGAACAATAATTGCACCATCAGCAATTGAACAAAAAGGCATACCTTGCTTTCAGCAGATTTCTGAGTTCCAGATGTGTACAAATCCAGTTCCTCAGGCTTTTCAAGGTACAAGGGAAAATTCTACCACTTTCTTTTTTTTCCTCCTTTTTTTTTTCCTCCTTTTTTTTCCTCCTTTTTTTTTCCTCCTCCGAAGAGGACTCAACATACTTCTTGATGAATGCTTATTGAGTCTCCACTTCAGAATATACACAGAAGTTTCCCATAATGGAAGTAAATACCTGTAATTGTAATGTCAGAAGGAAAACGGGAACCCATTTTACATTGCTCTTCTGATTGTATTGTGGTCTTCTGACATGAAGAGGTGGGGAGAACATTTTTCCCAGACTTGCATTTATTGAAAGATCTGCCTTGGTTATCCTCATCTGAGCCCGCAGATAGATAGACACATAGATTGCTAGCCCTGAGACTGCCCCTCCAGTCTGAAATTCAAACTGTAAAGGAGAATTGCAAAGTCAAGGTGTGATGCCCACACTTTCAAACTCTATCAGTCTGGGCAAAATTGCAGAACGAATGAATACTGCATATTGTTTGTGTTGCTTATTTGCGTAGAATTTGTCTCTTGCATGTGGGGTCCCATGGTTTTTGTATGTCAGATTGTGATGTCCTGTTGGCATTATCCCTTACAGAAAGTGAAGTGGAAATTCTGTGTCACATTCATTGTCTCTTTTTGTGCCTTCTATGCCAGATGAGAATTAGGGCTTAGGACACACAGCCTTCCTGATTTGTGCTCCTTTGCTTGCTAGAGCACATTACGTTGGCTGCTATGTTGGACTCGGGGGTGGAAGTCAGGGGAAGTGCATTGAAGACTTGACCTTCACCTTTGTGAGGAATTCAAAACCCAAAGGAAACCTTCTTCCGTGAAGCAACACACTGAAACCACAAAGCCAATGTCTACCCAGTGTGGCCTTACATGGCTTCAAAATGCCATTCCACGACTAATTAGAAAAGCCGCGGGGTGACCTGCGTTGATGCTTGGTCCAAACCTGTGGGCAGCAGTTTAGAGGAGGAAGGTGCCAGAAACACTGCAGTGCCTTTGAGGGCTGCACTCTGATGCTGTGCTGAGCCCCACTCCTCTCTTCAGGTGAAAGTCTTCTCTCCCTGCCTGTCAACCACTCGAAAAAGAGGAGGAGATATTTGTAAAGCTGTTTAACAGCATGAATTTAATGTTTTCCCAAAATGACTGTAACCGCTCCTTCAGTGAGAGAGAACCTGCAAGCAGAGAAGAGCCCCTGCATTCTTTCTGTATTTCAACAGGAGGACAGAGACAGGCTTTTGACAGGTAGTAGGCAAAGTTTGATTAATTGACTTATCTATGGGAGATAGAAAGAACTGTAGCAGTCAGCAGTCTGCTGGCTTATACCTCCCTAATGTAGTTCTCTGCAGAACAGAGCAGTCAAATGATGACCACATTTCCTCCTCACACACACACACTGTCTAATGAGTTTTTGCTGAGCCTGTAGATCTACTATGGACATACTCCTGGTATGATAATTGATACGCAGAGTCTAACCTTCCCTGGGATAGATTTGCAAAAAAAAATGGTTTACAAGCAGGCTCAGTGTTTTCATCAGATGCAGCATACCTTTTGAATTGTGAACTCTTTATTGCTACTGTTACAGTTGAGAGCTCTTCCCATATTTCTGTCCTTTGGTTGCCTATAGTGCAGAACACATGAATTTTAGAATCCAAGTTTAACATGTGAATGGTCTGAAAACTTAACTGCAGCTTACTCGTGAAATAAATCTAGCTTGTCCTCTCATGTGACTAACAGATGGATACAGACACAATGTTATGTTAAGGGAATAATTAAAAGCTTCATTCACATGCAATATGAAATAACCAGAAATGACTGCACCTTGCCTAGAGATGTGCTGTAATTTGTACCATTATTTTGGACTGTTTTGGTTTTCTAAAAGTAACAAATGACCCTCCAAATAGTGGTTGGCCAGAGGCATCCAAGAAGCAATCCATAGTATATGGATTTGTTCAATGGCATTTAAAGGACCTTGATTAAAATTCAGCCCAGGGTGGAGTGATGAGAAGACTGTTTACTGAGGGCTGTTTGAAGTCATACATTGCACTGCAGACAGACCAGAGGGATGCACAGATTGAAACGTTTTACCTTGCCTGTCTGAATCCGGCTGTCAGGAGCCGATGGCACTCTGTGAGAGAGGTATCAACATTCTTGAGCTGTTGGACTGCTGCTGCTTACAAGTTTTAATTTTCATCGTTTTCAAGTCTGTGTCTGCATGAACTCAACATCAGAGATCATGGCAATAACAACAGTCTTGTGGGCTGGATCAGTGTTTTTTGTCAACTCTACAGATGCTACGTTCAGATACTTCATTTTAAAGTAGTATGCATTTGAAAGTTTGTGCTGTGAAACAGACATAGCTTTTATTCCTCTTTTCCCTTAGCCCCATTGAAGCACATCTCCATGTGTCTCTGAAGAAAGATGAAAGTATTCTCTCTTACTTCTTTCTCCCTCTCTGACTAGAGTACAGAAATACTATAGACAAAAAAAAAACTCCACCAAAAAAACCCGCTGGACAAACACTTTGTCCAGCCTCTCTGTTGTTTTGTTTTGATTTTTTTTCCTCAAATGGAGAACTTGATTTATTTTTTTACCTGAAAATTTGTGTTGAACATATAATTTAAAAAAATACATTCTTTCATTTTATTTTTCTTGTTTATGGCTTTTGACTAGGTTTCAGGGTAAAATCTGTGAAAGGACTTGTCTTATTCTGTTTCTATATGTATGCTTTGCCACAAGCTGTATAACCTTGGGGAAGAGAGATGCAGGTGCTACAAAAGGGTTTTTTTTTAAAAAAAAACAAGTTGAAAAAGTTTGAAGAGTAAGGTTTCCCTTCCAGAATGAATCCTAAAAAAAAGAAAGATAAGCAGGGTGCATCCTTCACTGTTAACAAAGGCAAAATTTGTGCTATCTTCAACATACTCTCGGTAGTATTTACCACTACCTTTGAGTACGCAGAAATGTCTTTGGAATACAAATAGCACTGGTTAATGGAAATGATGAGAGTCAAACCATCATTCATATGTAAATATAGTGTAATGCAAAGTGCCATGCTGTTCAGGGTAAAAGGACACGAGAAAAAGAAAAAAAAAATTCTAAATAAAGAAGAAAATATTTTTAAAGGGCATTGGTGAAAACTTTGAAACACCAGCCTTTGTATTTTATCACCGAGGGTAATTCAGCTGGGCTGTGGTGCTGAGAGCTCTGCTGCTTCTGCTCCCGCTCGCTGTGGTGTGAACTGACATTTCGCTGTTGTGATCAGCTCAGATGCCTCTGCTGGAAGTTTTCTGGAAGTTTTCCCTTTTGCAGGTTGACAGATATTTGGATGTTTTGTCAACATCCAGAGTGTGTTATCAGGATCTGATTTGGCTAATCAGTTTCTAGAGACTGCTGGGACAAGTCATTGTTTTGGTTTTTGTTGTTGTTTCCTGTCTGAATGGGTTTGTGCAGCTAACAGGTGAGTGAAGGAGCAGGGAAGCCACACAAGTATGGTCATGTGGATGTGCAATTGACAACTAATTAATTAATACATGATAAATCCTTTTGTGATACTGATTGCTTCTAGTATCTGCTGGAAGTGTATTTGGCACACTAAGCTCTATTGTTGAAAAGAGATAGGAGTTGCTTTCAGAAAAGTTGGGGCTCTCAGAGCTCATTCATCCTCTTTCATGCATTGCACTTAGGTATTAGCAGCTATTCTGAACTAACATGGTCTCCTCCATCATTAATCACTGGTCCTGGATCTAGGCTGTGGAGAAAAAATTATCTGATGTATTAATATTCCTTTCTCAGATTCAGATGGGATCCTTGTTGCAGGTTAGGCATTTCCAGTAAACTTCTAGCTGTGTGTATGTCATGGATAATAGTGATATACTAAAGTAAATTATGTGGGAAATGGAAGTTGGGGGGAAAAAAAAAGTAAAGCTTGGTCCCAGTTTTGAGAGAATTCATTGCTATCCGTTTAAAATTCTTAATTGCTCCTTGTAAATGGTTATTGGTAGTTATTACCCATTTAGAAAAAGTAAGACTGCTAACATCTGAAATGGAGCAAAAAGTGTCAAGTAATTGAGCCTTGAGGGACTCCTTGTCACTTAGGGAAGCATAGTTGTTGTTCATAGTGCAGTTTATGTGTGCTGCCTGTAATGAATGCACTTATGGTTAATTATTTTTTGTCTAACATTTGCTGAGCTATAATCAAAACTCATACAGAAGCATAAATGATCGTGAAATGTGAGGGGCTGGTGAGCTAAAAGGGTTCATGATGCTGCTCAACTAGTGGTGAGCATCTGAGTTGCAGTCTTCTGACCTCTGGTCCCTAGATGAATAACCAAGTTGAGGTATTCCTTCACTGTGCATTGCAGAAAGCTTCTAGATGGAGGCTTATTTTTCAGCAACCTACTGGTACAGCTAACCAGCTTGATACTATAGTCCAAGAACTTGGCACAAATGCAAGCAGAACTGGTTTAATGCTTTTTAAGGAAGTTCAAGCATCAGTCTCAAACCATAGTTTAGAAATTGGTAAAACAGACAAAAAAAGTACAGGTATTCACCTGATGTCCGGAGGGAGGGAGGAGGTAACAACACAGAAGTAACCTTGCTGTTTCTCCCCAGGGAAGCAACATTTAATGTCTTACATTTTGTGCATCTGGTAGTTTCTTAGGCATTCTGCCTAACACTTGAAGTATGTGCTGATAAATTTTTGCTGTGTTGCTGGCAAGCTTTAAAATTCTCGTGAATTCAGTGGAACATCAAGTGACTGCGAAGTGACGACAGAGAAGTGTTGGACAAACAGTTGAACAAATGCATTGTGCAATGCAGAATAAGAGTTCAAAACTCAATGTTATTTGCACTTAAGGGAGGGGAGACACACACCAAAAGGGAGATGTGGAGGAAATTTAGGTAGCTGGCAAACAAGAACAGAGTAAGTAGTTCTGGTGAAAATCAAAGCAAGTTCATCCAGTGGCGGTAGCTATTTGTTTAGCTTTCCATGGCTTATGTGACCTAATGTACTGAGGAGTCATTTCCCAAAATGCTGTTGCAGACAATAAGGAGCACTGTGTCACTTGTCAGCTAATTAGGAAGCAGAAGAATCTCCTCCTCCCTCTGACACTCCATCTATTAAGTAGAAACACTTCTGAATGGTCCAAATTCATGATACTTTTGCACTGCAGCATTCATGGTAGTGTCAGCTGCTTGATGCTAATAACATAAACATGGATACAGTGTCTTCAGATTCTCTTACAAAATGTGAATTGGCTTACTCAAAGGTCTTTGTTAGGCAAGCTGATTTGTAAGGCTTTTGCTCACATCTGATGTCATAGAAACCTTTTAAAGAAATCTGTGCTTAATTTTTAAACATTGTGCAGTCTAAACGTTTTTCTGGACAAGAAGAAGAAGAAAAACCAAAAGTCATTTCTAAAAACTCACATGTCAGGTTAGCACCTTTTAATTCTTAACCTTGAGTGCCTCAAGTGCAAAGGCTGTAGAGATTTACTTATTCTTCCTTGCCCACTTTGCCTCATGCTCCAGATCCCTCTAACACTTTTGTTTTTTGTGTGTGTGGCAACTCTTTCTCCTTGCATTCCCTTGACTCCTAGTTTCGTTATTAGGTCCCCATCCCTGTCTCTTCCATGAGAATCAATGGTGATGTGTCTCTAGGTAGTTAAAACAGCACTACCTTTGGACAGGTATCTCATTCCTTGTTGTTATGATTAATCCTTGCTAAATTGAAGGCCATGATGTCATTTGACTGATCATATGGGTGCATGTTGGGTGCATGTCAATGCATAGCTTGCAACAAAGGTCCAGAGTGGAGACTTGCAGGGTGGTTCCTGCTCCCTGTGAGCTGATGCTGTCTTTCCTTGCTGTGGATCAGTCTACACATAAGTCATGTCAACGGGACTCAAACAGCAATAATCTATTTGAAATGTAGCATAACTCTTGTTTCACAAGGTGAAAAAAACAGATTTTCAGGGGCAGTCTGAGTAGAGGACATACACAAGTATGCTCATCACATTCCCCTGGGAGGCTGGTAGTTAATCATGCACACAACACCTGGCCTGTTAGGACACAATCTGCATGTTGGATGGGGCCTGTGATTTCACTGTGTATGGTCTAATGCAGCATGACTTGTATCTGCATGTGGGTACCGCTAAGGTCTAGCTTAGTGCATGGCTTCCAGTGGTGTTTGGAAGTCATGTTTGGCCTGAAGCAAGAAAAAATTTTCCTGTCCCTTTGCTAGACCAATGTATGCTAATTCTGTAAAAATCACCCTGTATGGGAGGAAGTAATTCATCTGGGGACAAGATAAGAATTATTTTAACGTTTATAATTTTGGGCAAAGGAATACAGTATCTTCTGCTTTAGTTTCTATTCCCGTATAGATAGATGTTCACTTGGTCTTGTAGAATTTATAGAGAGCATTGAAGCAGTTGAGGGAAAAGTGATTTGGTACTGAAGTTGTGCTTGCTGAGTAGGTGATCTGTGATGCAAGAGAGCTGTTGAATGAAGCTGATCAGTGTGGTGTTTCACCTGAGTACAAATGAACATCATCTACAGTATGTCTGTCCCTTAATAAAGGTACTTTAAAAAAAAAATAAAATAAAACTGCTGTTGTGTAAGAAATAATAGTGATTGATAAACCTTTGAGTGTGTTCCTCTTCTGTGTGTGATTTTGAAATGTACTTTTTGAGTCTGTCATAACCCTATCCAGGGTCCCCTGTGTTTCCAAGAGCAAAGTTGATTTCACTGGAAGAGCCAGATCAGGTCCTACAGGGTAACAGCACAGCAGAAGGTTGTTCCTGTGTGTGTGACCTTGCTGCCGTGATGGTCTTGTAAATTGATCTGTAGAGGAGGATTCCTCTTTCTCTATGGGCAGATTTGAAAAATCAATGCAGGTTATGACTTAAATGCTCTCTGGTTCAGCACTTCAAATGGGATGTAGAGTGTGGGGACAGAGACTAGCAGAGGCAGGAATGGATAACGGCTTTTAGAAAATGTGATATGTTCCTCAGTGAACCTACGACCAAATGTAAGCTAGATGGAAAGAATGGAGGGAGGAAAAAAGCAGCTCTGCTAATGCTTCATAAAAAGCAACAGCTTTTCACACAGGTAGGATTTACCAAAGGGATAGTTTGTTCAAGCACAGTTTGATCTGGCAGGATTTGGGGCAGGTGGTAAAACCCACACCTTTCAGTTGTACTCTTTTCTTGCACGGAATTATTCACCTGACAGCTAGTGTCAGGTTCTTATTATGGACTAGCCAAGTGCCATTGCAAGTTACGATAGCATCACTGCAGTGCGTGGCTGTATCGGTGCTGCGAGTGGGATGCTGGCTCTGTACTGGTGGCTGGAAGGGGGACGTGTGAAGGGCTGCTCCTGTCTCAGCCGCTCAGAGCTTTGAAGCTGATACCAAGCGCTTCTTGCTTCTCCCAGGGCCACTTTGATTGAAGCTTGTGCTTACACGTGTTGTCAGGACTCTTCAGCACTGTTAGGAAAAAAAAATTAAATAATGAAAGAACGGCTTTATAGTTAGCTCAAATTACCTTGTTCTGAGTAAATGAAGATTAAAAAAAAAAAAAAAGGAAAAGAAATAAAAAAGCTTGTGTCCTCCTTGTTACAACAGGTCTGGCTGTTCAAAGCCCGACCCGCTGCAGTGCTGCCCTGCACGGCAGCTACAGGGTCACCCGGGTCGTTTGGCTACTTTGCTCACAAAGTACTTGTTGCAAGAGCCTTGCAACAGCAGCAAGTTGCTCAGGTAAGTAATGTTTCAAACAGGCCACGAGTGAGAGCAAGGACAGCCACCCCAAATACTCTACAAAAAAACAGAGTACTCCTTTTGTTAGATTTTCCAGCTGTAGTGCTGGAGGGGTGCAGGCAAGGGGGAGAGACTATAGCTCCTCGGGCTCCAGACAAGAGCATATATAATGCTATATAATGCATAGATGCACTTGCTCTTAGCTCTTGAGGTGTTAGGAGGGTGGCAGGCAGAGCAGGGCTTCCCAGGTGAGGCCCCAGTCATTTTGGCCATGAGAGCTGTGTTGGCGTTTCTGCGAGGGGCGGTGAGGGCCGGTGTGTGCTTTTGGAAAGGGAGCGGGTGGGTAGGTGGGAGCACGTGGTGCTGGCTGGCATTGCCGCTCCCTGTGTTTGTAGTAGGATCGAGTTTCTAAAGGATTAGATAACACGCTTGAGCTCCATGGTGTGCAGTTTTTAAACTGTGTTTACAGTTCAGGAGGTACTGTGAGTAGAGATGATTATGTCCTTTAAATGCTGTTTTTGTTGCAGCTTCTGTGATAAAAGGAGGCTCTGGTGAAGACATTTTCCCAGGCAGATATATATTCTCTGAGCAGTGGCTGTGCAAACTTTTGGGGGATGGGAGCAATGTACAGAGATACCTCAGCACTTCCCTTTAATAAAGGCACATCATTAAGCCATTTCCTGCACATCTGAGAGGCTGTTGGAAGAGCAAGATGGTACTGAAATGAAATTAAAGAACTGCTTGATTTTTTTAAAGTATTATTTAATTTAATCTTTTTGGAGTATTACTGTTTCTGGGGAAAAATAATGTAATGAAGATGGCAGAATTACAGTGGCTCTATGGTCTGAGTAACCAGAGGAAGAAATTCTAGTCTTTTCTTTGCTTTCCCCTTCTGAAACTATAAAATATGGAAGGCAGTACAAATTGCAAAATTGTTTTACTGTGTCAGCTATCAATGGGACTGATGCAATCCCTGTCCATAATATAAAGAGGCCTTTTGCTGATGTGTGTGTTCTCTACCCTGTATGTGCTGTATGCATTATGTAGGCAGAAATATAGATGTCTGTATCTATAGAATGTATACGTTATGTTCTTATATTTGTGCTGTGACATAGAGTGATGGAAATGAAACAGAAGAGTAGGAAACCAAGAAACCCGTTCAGGCCAAGTAAACCTCACTGGGTCCCTGACTAGAGATGGGTGCTGGGTACTGGGCAGCTGCACGTGAACGGGTCGGCCGCTGGGAGGATGACGGGACTGGCCTGAGATGGGGTAGGGTGAGTGTCCCAGGGGTGTCCCAGCACTCTGCTTTCTGTATGGCTGGCGATCACCACTGACTGCGATGGGGACAGGTGGGTAGGGACATCTCTGAGAAGAGCTCTTAGTAGTATCCCCTTGTCTTTCCTGGAGGCAAGAACGACACCTCCATCTCTCCACTCTCTAGCAGGAGTTGTGGAGAGCCTCTTCTGTCTATTTTGAGCAGAACAGCTAATATGGTTTTGATGGTAAAGATGAAAAAAATAATTGAGATTTTTGGTGATGTTTGGAATTGGAAGATCTTATTTGCCACCACAGCACTTCTGTTGGTATGTGAAGAACCCAAAACTCATGATGGAAAGATGTATACAGAAATAACTCAGAAGATGCAGATGTAGCCATACAGCTTAGAGTGTTCAACAGAGTCCTTGCGTGACCTTTATTCAGCAAGGAGGTGGTCTTGCAGCACTTTACTGCAATAGTTGTTTGCAGCATATTGCTCAATATCATAATGGCTGCAGAAGAGCCAAAACATCATGCTCTTTCTGTCGTCTGTAATATTTTTTCCAGAGTTCTGAGCCAGCTGCATCTAGCTGGCTTTTTTTTTTTTTTTTTTTTTTTTTAAGTTTTTTCTGAGCCGCGTGTGTCTATTTGTTTTTTTTTTTTTTTTTTTTTTTTTTGTAAAGGAGCTGACAATCCCACTGACTTCCGTAACAATGAGTTATCCTCAGTTCGTTTGTATATGAAAACTACAGAGCAAAAGCAAGTCATAGCTTTTTAAGTCAACACTGAGACCTGGATGAAATTATTATTTGGCATCCTGAGGTTATGAGAGGGGTTTTTTTTATTGGTGGTCTTTGAATTGAAAAGTTGAAAATATCTTTTTATGTGTGAATGTGGACATGGGTACGAGCCGGATTTCTATCTGTCACATTGCATTTTACTGCTTTCCTCAGAGAAGATGAACCTTTAAAAATGTTTCAGCTAAGAAAAGGTATTATTATTTTCTCACATAAAAGCCTTACACTTCGAAAAAATATTAATGCTTCATGTTCAAAACTGTGTTAGTGTATGCTGTGCTCTGTTTACAATTTGTATATGTTTAACCTTCAAAATGTGGGTATTTTTTTAGACTAATTGGTAAATGCATTGCTAAGGAAATTGCTGGAAATATAAAATCAGAAGAAATTAGTCTGGGCTCAGTCCTCCAGTTTGTTGTCTCCCACATACTTATTTGGATTACAAATCAGAGTGAACAGCTTTTTAAGTTATTGATCCCAAAGCGGCTCTGTGCTTTCAGTTGTGTTGAGCCGAAAAGATGGGTCAGAATTAGCTTGACATCGTGACAGCTTTCCATCAGAGGACTGGTTTGGTTCCAGGTGCCAGATGGAGCAGGCTAAAAGTTGCTGCAATTTATACCTCGCTGGTGTTGCCCTGCTGCTGATGCTTAGGGTTTACTATGAGGCACCTGTGCTGTCTGGCTGTGGGGAGTCATAACCAGGTGGATGGTAATGTGTCTTAGCAATAAATGCTACTTGGGAAAAGTGAGGGTGAAAGGATTCTCAAAAATAATAAGAACCACCAGAATACATACAGTAGCAAGAGGGTTTGTCTTTATATCTTAAATTACCGATGTCTCAATGTATTCTGAAACCACAGCTTTTGCATCAGAAAGATGTCCCCATGCATGATTAAATTACATTAAGCGTATCTGCACCTTTAGAGGGAAGATTGTCATCACAGCACAGCACCACATCCCATCCCATATGAAATGTAAAGAACTCAGCAAAACCAAATCCATGTTTTTTACTGGTATATCGCATCGTTGGAATTAATCTGCAGAATTGAAAGAAGTATATGCTTCAAGGAAAAACAGGTTCCTTGGCAAACACTATCTTGCTGGTAGGAATCTTCTAAAAAGAGGTTTTCAGAAGTCAACATGTTGTCCCATGGCATAATGATTTAGAGTGTTGGGACAACCGTTAAGTAAAAGGATAAAGTAAATTTTGAGAAGTTTCTCACGTCTGTAATCTTTCTGTATCAAAGAAAGCTTTACTTCTGTTTCTCTCCAGTTTAAAGAATGACAGCCAGACTTGAAAAGTGGCACTGGTAAAACTGTGCTGAAAACCAAACATAAACATTATCATCATGGGAATCTTGTTTGTACTTGTTCATTGGTTTGTAATTTTTGCTGAATTTTTTAAAATTGATTTATTGATGGGCTGTCTTATAAATTTACCATGAAAAGTTACGGCAAACTCTTTTTTTCTAGCTTGCCTTCAGTCACACAAGTAATATTCCTGTTGATGACATACACGGTAAAAAAAGCCTCGCTGCTTTTCTGGTTTCAGGAATGGAAGAAAAAAAAATGTTTTTTAACTTGGAGTGAAACATTGGTGACTCCACAAATGCAAAATGAACGGACAGCTGATGAAGCAGGTGCCATTTTTACCTATTTCCTTTTTCTCTTGGTGAAGAGTATGATGAGATCTGTGTAATTATGCATAAAATATTTTATAGATGGTTCAAAAATCTAAAATAAAAAAAACTGCTGAAAAGCATACTTACCTATACATACAAGATTGTGCATACAAAGGATGACTTGGGAGGGGAATCTCAAGAAACAAAAGCAGCTAAATAAAAACAGCAGAAGTGCCCATTTTTGGGGGCTGATCCAAAGATGCCTATTTCTGTATTTAGTGAAATGCGTGTTATACTTTTCCTGTGTTTTGTGTATGTTATCCTTTATTTGCCATATCTAAAATAGATATAATGGAATATATTTTTTAATGACATTTGGCATTTATTGTTTTGGATCCCCTACTATGTGATCACTTTTTAGTTTTTAAACAAATTTTTTTCTAATGGGGCTAGATATAAAAAACACACAAAAAAAAAGAAAAAAAAAATTGAAGGCATACTCTGTGGTTCAGAAACTGCATAACAAAGGACTGATCCTGCTCCCCCTGTCAGGTGCCATGCTGTTGATGAGTGCTGATAAAACAGAAGTGATGGGACCAAAAATGGAAACATGTGAATCTTCAATTTTAATGAAACTTAAGGATTCAGATCTGTTTTAATTTGATTTCAAGTCTTTTTAGAAGTAGTGAGTGTTTATTGCCTCTGCCTCAAAGAAAACCCCAGCACCTGAACATCATCTCTCTTCCCTCCTTGCTAAAAGTATGCTGTCTTTTCCTTTCCCCTCTTCTCCCTTTCTTTGCTTAAGGCTATGGTTACAGTAGTTAATTTTTAAAACAGGAAAATAGAGAATTAAATAGGGTTAGAGAAAGACGCCTTTGTACTAGGTACTGTACAGTATAGTGGTTAAAAAGTCAGAAAATATGTTAGCAGAAAATGCCTAGACTGTAATTTAGATAACAACCCAGACAATGAGCTAGCTTGTTAATTGTAAAGGCTGGTGGAGAGCTGCCAGTTAGAGAACTTGTCTTTTTGTATCCCACTGCTCCTCACAGCTCTCCTCCATGGCGAATAACAGGACATGAACTTTTTTAATTTAGGCTGGGCTTTTTTTAACATTGTTCTTTTTCTTGCCTTTATTTTTACCAAAGAAAACCCCAGTCCGTGTATCAGAATAGTTGTTAGCTGGACTTTCTAAGAGTAAGTAATAATCAATACTGTGAGGAAGCAGGCAGGATGGGTGGTCTGGAAAGCAGGGTAAACAGATCCCTATGGCCTGAATGTTGGTGCTGTAGACATCCCTGTAAGTGCTCTTTAGACCAAGTATGCAGTTTGCAAACAGTGAATCTCGCCAAATTACTCATCTGAAAACTGTTCCTGAAAGAAATAGCAGCCTTGAGGTATGCAAAGTTATAGGCTAACAGCCATGAGATTTTTTTCTTTTTTTTTTCTTTTTTTTTTTTTTTTTTTTATGCATAGGGTAACTGCAGCATTAGAGAGGCAAAATAGGAGTGCCTTTTCGGTCAGGCCACTCACTGGGTTTGTGTGTTGTCTCTGGTAGCTCCTGACGTGTGTTTGTTTGGGGGAGATAAGCCGGGCAGCACTCCAGCCCTCCCCGTCTTATTCCCCGCGGGCACTGGGTGGGAAGATGACCTGGCAGGCTGGTCCCCAACCCGTCAATCCTCAACCTGCCTCGATGCTTTTAGATGACAGATTTTGAGGAGCAGAGGCATTAAACCTGGTGCAGAGGTATACAAAACAGTAATTTCCGAGGTCTCAGCAAAGAATTTAAGCATAACTTATCTATAAACACCAGAGTAACCTTACTGCTCCTCTGCAAAGAATTATGCATGTGGTTAAAGTACTCTGTTAAATGAGGGGCGGTAAGAATGGAGCAATAGCTCTGTCAGAGATGGGAGCTGCCTGATTCATCTCTAAGGGGTCTTGGTGTGATTGCTTTCTTCTCACAGCTTAGGCTAGGATTTCCTAAGGAGTTTGAAGGAATTAAACACAGGACTGTCGCTGCATTGCAATGGGGTTTGGCTGTCTGATGCTGAAGGACTAAGCATATGCAGCATGACACTAGTCTGACTAAAGATGTAATTTCAAACTGATGTAGTTAAACTGATACAAAAGGCTGTATGTCTTGACATAAGCCTAAGTCAACATTCACTTGGCTTTATAGCCAAGTTTGGTTTAAATGAATTAGGACGAAGGTTTAAACTAAAGTAAAGTAACCTTAAACTGAACTGTGAGTGTATTTGATAAAACTCAATGCAGGTGGGCATACTGTAGGTATGAAGGTACAGGTTTGCGTTTCCTGGTCAGATCAGCTTGAATTGTCTGGGTTTTCGTTGTCAGAACAGCATTAGTTCCACAGAAAACCCTCTATTTGGATGTTTCCACTAGCTGTTTAATTTATTTTTAGTTTCATTTAAAGATTGATAGAAATAAATTTTGTCTTTCATTTGCTGTTCAATTTAAGGAGTCCAACCATTGAGCTTGGACACACTGTGAAATAGTAGACAGGATGCCCACTTTTCCCTTCGGAGAAAACTGAACCATCAGACAGGTTGGAGCTTTGTGGTTGTATTGTATTCTTTTCTTTTCTTGACTCTTTGTATTAACTCATCTCAAAGTGTAACACTTAAAATTTTACACTTATAGTTTTGGAAGGTAAGTAGAAAAGTCAGGATTTGTATGGCCCCATCGTAGTTACAGATATTGGTGGAGGGTTTGTGTGTGTTTGTGCGTGCACTTGCTAGTGCCAGGCTGGCTACTTGTGGAATTAATTTATTTGGAAAGGGATCGCCTCAGCAGCTGGTGGTTTCCTCTTTTGACCTGTGCTGCTTCCAAGGAGGACTCGAGATGGTTTAGTGGTGATGAATTGGCAGACTTGTCACTAAGCTGTAAATCTCGAACCTGCCTTGCTGTGTTGAGGTGTGAACCCAAGATCTAAAGGAGGTCAGTGTTTTAGACTGCTGCTGTGTATATAAAACTCTTAAACCTTCTTTAGTGAAAGAAGTGCTGTTAATAATAATACTTTTTCCACTTTTACAGTCTCTTTGCTCTTCCAAAATGATCTGATTGACAACAGTGTTATCAAGTAAATGTAATTAAATAAATAAAAACCACAAACCACCCAAACAACAACAAAAAGAACCAAAACCCAAAGCAAAACCAAAAACCACCAAAGTCAAGCCCTGAACAATTTTGTTCTGATTTGAGTTTAATTTCTTCTAGTTCCAGGACAGATATACAAGAAACAGGAAATCTCCCTTGTTTAATTGTCACTTAGCTAACACTGTTTAGCATTATTCTGATATTTCTGTTAGGAAGGTAAGTTTCTGCACAGGTTCCAGCTTTTTAGACATTTGATGTTGTTGGGATGCATATTCTTGCTAAATATAAAAAACCTTTTTTTAATACTCTGTATATTTTTTCAAATTGTCTAAGGATCTGTCTACCTAGCATAATGCAACCTTAATTCAGATTACTTCAACTCACTTTGAATAAGCTACAGAGTCTGTGCTCACCACTACAGAGCAACTAGCTCAGATGCACAAAGCAGTTTAGTGTTAGGCTTAGCCTTATTGTTCTTAGCATTATTAATTCTGCATCCACTATACTGGCCTTTTTTCTGCTGGTCGTGCAGTCTGTGTCTGGAAAAGATTAAACAAGGAAGGGCTGAAACGCTATATTGTATTGGTTAACTTGTTTTTTAAAACATGTTGTTCATCTTATTTATTGTAAGGTGACCACAACATTTTCACTGAATTTGTAGAAATTTGGTGACTTACACCTTGAGTAGATTATATATTTCTGATATCCTTGAAAGTCTTAAAATTAAGCCATGTGAAAAAGTATTTAAAAAACCCTGTCATTAGCTGTTGAGCAGATACATGCATACTTCTGTGTAATTGAACTGAATGAGGAATTTTAAATTGAATTGCTTTTTCATCACATTGAGTGTGAATCCTCTTTTCATGGTAGAAGTCCAGCAGATTAAAATCATCTGGGAGAAAGGGTGGATCTCAGCAAGCAGAAAGATTTGACAGAGTATCAGCAGGTTTTCACCATAGAAGGCTTTGCTCATATGCAATCCTGTTATTTCAAGTACAACCTGCTAGTGCTAAAATTAGCATATATAATTGAATAGTGCCAAAGGCTAAAATAATTTACACTTAAGCTTGTGACATTTTTCGTAACACTAAACAAACAGCGGTATACACATAACCCAAGCAAAAACACCCTCTGGGCTTTATGCCTCTCCACCCCGTCTAATTAAACAGACTTCAGAACTGGGCCTGAGATATTATGATGACTGAAGATGCTCATCTGGAAATCCTGCAGCATTTTAACACTTAAAGTGTTGATCTCTGTCTTTGGCTTAGCTTTGCAGAAAGCTGTTAGATAGCTCTTTTGTGCACTGCTTTTGGGTCTGATTTTTGAACTACCATGGCAGTGGCTGAACAGTATTGCTAACAATATTAATGTTCATTTGCAGAGCTTTTCTATCCAAAGATCTCAGAAGTTCCTAAAATCAAATTGTTGTTCTTATTTTTCTTAGAAGAAAGGGAAGTCCCTAGTGAGAGCTTAGTCAAAATCACCCAGGAAACTAATGTCAAAATCAGAAATAGCACAGAGGTAGCTGTGCTCCAAACCAGGACTTAGCTTCTTGGTCCTCTGTATGTTCTCATGGTGGACGTTTATTCAACATGAGCAAGGAGGTCATAAACAGATCACAGATCTGCACATCCTTCTTTGCCAAGGTTCTCTAGTGTCTAGTAGCATCACGTATGAGTGTATTTGTTTAGTATTGAAGTAGTATGGCTCGAATGGGTTAAATGCTGACTCTTTTTGTCATGGTTTTTGTTGTTGTCAAATGTATTGTTCGACACTTTCCAGTTTTATACTGCTGCGTGCAGAGTTAGGTTGCCAGAGCTGAAGCTTTCCTCAGGGAAGCTTCTGTTTGCATGCTTAATTTCTAAACTGTTCTCTAGTAAATGTTAAAAAATGAGTTTAAACCCGACAGACCCTCCAACGTGCATTACAGGCAAGCTGAAAGGAGCACGTCTGGAGAAGAAGGCACGGCAAGAAAATTTTGAGTGATTTGAAGTGGCTCTTTTTTGTACAAGTCGCAGTTAAGCCCCACTTTTCAATCACACCTTATTGCCTGGTAGCTGAGTTATTCTAAGGTGACTGAGAGCAGAATCTGGCCAGGAGGTTGTGGTGATTGCTGGGCAATTATGAAGTACTTGTGCTTTTCCCTGGAGGGAGAGAGTAACAACTCAGCAGGTAATTCAGCCACGCTCAGGGCTTGACCTTGTATTTCACATCAGGCTGTAAATTTTTGTTGGGAGTCCAATTTGAATTTTTTTGTTCTTCTTGTTAATTTGTTAAGATGCAGCCATGTGTGAGGTGCTAGGAGATATGAAAGAAAATCTGGACTCAGGCCTGAGGAGGCTTGGCCTTAGGCTTAGCTCTTGTAGAGAGGCAGCAGCTGGGCGCTCGTACCTGTGCAGGGCTCTAGTGGTGTTATTTTACACTCTGTTCAGGCACAGGAATCGTCTCCACATGCTTCTCTTTGCAGGGTTAGGACCAAAATAGATCACTAATATAGGCAGGCTTTGGGAGACTCCAACAATGTTTTGCTTTTTTAAAAAAAAAAAAAAAAACAAACCCAAAAAAGTAAGTAGCTAGTAATGATCTGGGTAGTGTGTTTGTTCTTCCATTTTGCAAGAAAAGTGTCTTGCTGCTTCACCCCATTCCCAGGAGCAGGAACTTGATGCCTCAGAACCAGCTTCCATTGAGGCTGCTTGTTTCTTTTTCTCTTTTCTTTTTTTCTCCCCAGAGGCAAGAAAATAGCAGGCAGTAAGAAGTGATATTGTATACAAGGCTATTATACTTTTGTCTTGGCCTGCTTAATGTCCTTGACACATACTCATTTCACCCAGCCACAGCCAGTATGCAAATTGGCTAAAAGCTCCATTAGGTTGTTCAAGGCTGGGGAAACCCATCTGTCAGTGTCTGTGACACAGCCGGGCTGGAGTCTCATGTGGGAATCTGTCCTTGAGGTACCCAGGAAGCTGAGTTTCTCCTAGCCTGTAATGTTCCTAGAATCAAAGGAAATTGTTGCCTGCTCTTCTTCTTGCTGCAGTTTGTATTTTTATTGTTCCTTTTCTTCTCTGATCCTTCCAGAAAAGCACAGGCGTAGACTGAATTAACAGGGAAAAAATTTGTTTTACTTTTTTTTTTAGTTGCTTTTCCAGAAGTGAATGATTATGCATATTACTTGTGGAAAAAAAAAAAAAAAAGAACAGTACTTATTTGTTGTCCTAAAAGAAGAACAGCTTTATAACCTGTTTCCATATTTTCCTGTGTGATCTGCTGATGACAGGCATGACATGAGTAGTTAAAAAAGACTTGCTGGGGATCAGCTGCAGTTGATGTGCTCTCTGTGAGGGGACCAGAAGTGCATGATAACCTAACAAAGTATCAAAGAATGCACCCGTAAAAGGCTTTCACAGAGAGGATTTCAATGTGGAGCCTGGGACTGAGCTGCCCCAGCAGAGGCGGAGAAGCACAGCTCCTGCACGCAGGTTTGGGAGCAGGCTCGAGTCTCTCCTCCACTGGGCATCCCCAGGGGAAAAGTTCCCATGACAGCAATAGCACTTATTTACATCTGTTGAAGCCACTTACTTGCTTTTTGTGCTGGATGGAGGTAAAGCTGCAGAGTGGTAATTTTGCTTATTTTTTTGCTCTCTCTGCAATCTCTGAGACCTCCGTTAAAATGCTTAACCAGCAGAGCACACCAGGATGGATAGTATAGAAGTAGTTGTTACCTGTGAGTGCTGCAGTTAGCAATGTTACAGTGTTTTGTAATACAAGGCAGTGACAGCAAAATAGTTCAGATTTTCATCACGTTAGAGCAAGAAGATTAGGGATATGCCATTGAAAGTAGAGCCTTTCAAAGTGTGTAAGGTCTGCGCTGACAGGTGTCGCAAACTCTTGATTATTTCCTGCTGGTGTCATGTAAGAGCCCTGAACACGGAGTATTTAGCAAAATAGCTAGTGTAACTTCAGTGCCCAGCGGTGTTCAGATGCATGAGATAATTATAGCCTCTTCCATAGCAGATGCTCTGTTCTCCAGTTTGTCACTTTTCTTGTTCAGCGTGCAAATAATTTTCTCTACGTAAGCTGATGGCCATTTTCATGATACAGATATATTTTTTTTCTATGAAAAAGTGAGCAATTTTGGTTTTTATGGGAAGGCTTTTGTAGCTAAGAGAGTGGGATTTCCCTTTATCATCCTGTTGAGGAAAAGGAAAAGCCCATTTGACACTATTGTGTAGAGACTGATTACATTAAGAGTTACTGTGTTGGTATTGGTGGGATCCAAATAAACTTTATCATTCCAGAAATAGAAGTCAGCAATCCAGCAGTTATCCTTCATATTTCTAAGAGGAACTTATTAAAATCATTATATATTTACCTTTTTTTTTGTTTCCAAACCCAGCTGCACAACAAGGAGGCTTTTGGGTTAAGCATATTAGTTTAAATTTCACACATACCGTTTTAGTTTTCTGTCTTATGCTCCCAATATTTTTTTTTCTTTCTCTTTGTCTCTTCAGGTAATGTAGACCTTGCTGTTGCATGTAATTCCAACTAAAAAAAAAAAAAAATCAGGGTAGGAGAGGGTATATACGTTTTTCTAGAAGTTGCGGCTGGGGTTATGCAACTTTTTATCTCAGAGTTGAGTATATTTTCACACCACCCCAATTACTTTAGTGCCTGTGTGAGTAGGACACATTTGCTAAGGGGAGCAGAGGGCTTGCAATCTTGCTCGAAACCATTTCTGCATTTATGTTTTTTGTCTGTCTGGTCAGACTGCCACATCCTAATGGGAGAAGAAACGTAATTAAACGTGGGTGAACTGAACAGCTTGCTTTGAAAAGAGGTGAACTCTGCTCCATGGGACAGTGAATCAGCCCTTTGAAAAAACCTAAAAATGATAGGACATAAATATTTTGCTTTGCCTGTGCAAGGAGTACCTGTGCATAGGCAAAGCAGAAGATAAATTCCAACCTAAATCATTCTGTGATTCTATGAACCACAGTTTTCACATGCATTTAAAGAAATAGGATGCACAAAGCCTTTGGGAACAAAGAAACTGCTTTGTCCTTAAAAAATTTTGGTTTTAATGCTAAAGTCCAATTTGAGGAACGAATAGCCCTCAGGGCAAACTCTTCCCAAGACTAACCCTATATGCAAGAAGGCTGAGGACATGCCACAGGGAATGTCTTCTTTGGCAGAGGAGGAGGGAAGGGCAGAGCCTTTCTCACAGCAGGTCCAGGGCACAAGGGCCACTGCAAAGTATCAGCTGTAACATTTTCTAAATGGATGAAGGAAATGATGGGACCATAAAAAAAAAAAAATCTCTGAGGCTTGCTAAGTTTTTGTGGCCTATTTATAAATGTCTGAGAAATGGATTTTAATTTTAGTGAATACTCACAAGCCTGTCAGTGGAGCAGCACAGGGGGACGCCGTTCTAAAATAGCTCTAGCAGATGCCACAATAATACGAGTTTTCCCTGCATATCTCATTTATTTCTTGATGCGTGCAGTTTCTTACTAAATCTGTTCCCTTGATAAATGCAAGGATGTTCTTGCCATTGGATAGAATAGCTAAGTGCAATTGTCACAAACACTAACTAGCTTAACCTTCTTGTTGCATGCTTACTGGTGCTGTTAAATATTTCCTGGGCTAAGAGACATCTTCAAAATGAGTTTTAAAGGGTTTTCTTTTTATATACACAGACCATGGCTGTTAAACATTGGCAGCTTGAATGGAAGCTATTTTAATGATAACAACAATAGTGTCATTTATATGGCTAAACTGACAGTTTAGAGAGGAAGACCAGCCATCAGTGGATCACTGCAAGGAGCTTAGAAAACAGAGAAAATTAACCTGCTAGCATAAGCAATGCCACCAGATCTTTAGAAAGGATAATTATCCTGCTACCTCGCTTCAAGCAGAAGTGTTAACGTTGTTGCTAGATGTCAAGAGACCTTCTATCGTGCCAACTTTACCTTCCCTGAATAAAAGTTCTCCTTTTATATGCTTAATTGCTTTAAATTCAAAATATGGTGAGTTGATAACTGATTTATCTTGGTAATAATTTATCAACGTTGTTACCTGACTGGTACTATTTACCTTAAAATTTATTAATTGATTTGAAGTGCCAGCCGTGCTGTCCACATTCATTTCTGAGAGTCTCTGCTCCAGCTCAAAGTGAAGGATGGAAGGAAAGTACTGGCTGCTGTTGCAAGGCATCAGGCTTCAGCTGAGCAGTGCTGCGCTGAGATCCTCGTGGTGTGCATCCCCTTCTCGATGGGGTACTTCTATGCATCTCTTGCCTAGGCCACCCCAGCTTAATGGCCTCGACTGGCCTCGACTGCCCTCGACGAGTGTGTTGATCCTTGCGTGTCCCTCCTTGGTAACAAAGAAAACATGACTGAGCCCTTGGCCCATAACCTTGTGGGAGAGGTGTCTGTCTCTCAGGGTGCATAGGATGGGGAATGGAGCCGCTGTTGTGTGCACCTCCTAACTGATGCCACCCTGTAGCTAATAAATACAGCTAAGGCACTCTTAAGCCCTTGGCTGCCAAAGGCAAATATTGTGGGCTTAGTTTGGATAAAGTGTTGAGAGTTTTTTGGTGGTGTTGGATTTTTGTTTCACAGGATGTTGGGGTTTTTTTCTTTTGTTTTTCAAGAAAGCTGAGCTCATTTTAAAAATCCATAAGTAGGAATGATACCATCACACAGAGTGAAAGTAAGGTAATTTGGATGTTTGTTTGAATAAGATCAGCCACTGTTTTTGTAGATGAAAGTGGTTTGTCCTGTCCTGATTTCATTAATGACTGTTGTATCTATTTTAAAAAGCTCTGATAAATGATGAAATATTTCAAGAACCGCTTGAAATTCAAAGTCGTGAAATTAATCAGAAACAGCCACATAATTTTGTTAGCACTTTTGTTAGCAATTTTTCAGCACAGTGAAGAAAACTCTGGTGCCTGGGTTGTTGACAAAAAAATAAATAAAAAAACTTAAACCCATCTACTGTCTGTGAGCATTTCTTCCTTAATTTTCAACTTCCTTTTTCTTTATTGTTCTGTTTGTAATGAGCTGGGCCTTATTTTTGTTGCCAGTAGTTTGATGAATGGCTTGAAAGAAATTGATGGTGGTGGCCTTGTTTGCTCCTTAGCCTTGTGGCAGGGGAAAGGGTTTTGTATGTGTTTGTTTTTAATTCCCTTTTGTTGGCATAAATGGTTCTTATTAAACATCAAGGTCAGTTCACAGATTTGGGATGTTGGGAGAGAACTGCTAATCCAGAGGCTTTTTTTTTTTTTTTAAGGATGTCTTTAAATTGAGACTCAAGTTTAAACTGTCAGAAATGTTATTGTGTTCAAGTGAGTAGCTGATAAACACTATTTTAGCAAGCAGGCTGCTAGCCTGCGGAGTTTCCTGCTGCCAGGACATCTTCAAGTAAAATGCTGTGGGTAATTTTGAAAAAAATTAAAACATTTTAGGACCAAAAATAGCCATGTTTTTTATTAGGGATACTAAAACAGAAGCAGTCAGATCCCTGAGGATTTGCAAAAAAACCTCTGCCTCTCCCTACCTCAGGTCTGCTGAAGTCGCTGTGGCTTCAGCGCATCCAGGGCGCTGCCTTGGGAATTGGTGGCCAAGCCAGAGCCTCACTTCAGGGAGAAGTTATCCCTTTTCCTCAGCCGCAGGCACACCGCTGCAGCAGGAGGAGTAGATGAGATAGTCAAGCTGAGCTAGAACTGAGCCAGTGAGGTGAAGATAAGCTTAGAAGCAGGTTGTCAGAGCATTGTTGAATCATGTTAGCTATATGCGCTATATTGTAAGCTATGTGGAGTTCTGCAACACTGTGACATACGTCTGGGGTTTTGTGTATGTGCAAAGGACTATTCCTGCTTCCCTTAAACAAGAGAAATAAAGGTCTTAAGTAAGCTGATAATTTGCTTACGCTTTCTTTTTGTGTGCAGACTGTCATGCAACTTCAGCAGATTTAATTCTACCCTTCGTTGTGTTTGAATTAGCAAATTGACTTAAATATGCCTGATTTTGTGTGTGTCCTCTGGACAAGGTTTTGAAGAAGAAGAGCTGTGGCTGCATTGCATGGCTGTCGAGGACTGCACAGCACTCTTTGGAGAGGGGAGGGGGGGAGAGAACTGTGACCTGGGCTTTTATCTGCCGAGTCCTGCCAGCCAGCCTTCAATCAGCTGCACCTCAGTAGTGCGAAGGGAGGGGTGGTTCTGGCCTGGGAAGGAGTTTGTGATACTCCTGGGTGAAATGTAGAATAACAGTTATCAACAAAATGGATCCACTGAAAGGTTTGTGTTACCTGTGCAGAAGGGTGCTAGAGTAAACAGGCATTTGGTAGCATATTGGTGGCCAATAAAACAATTTGTCTGTAGCATAGACACAAAGTAATTCGATTCAGGCCAGACTGGGTTGTGAAGGAGCATATTGAGAGATGGTCGTCTTTTTAACTATGCAGACAGCGAATTATAATGCTAGTTACAGATGACGTATCATGAGAAGCTGCTTGTATAAGTGTCCTTTAATTCTAAACTGTTATGGAGGGGAAAGTATTCAGACTCCACCTTTAGGAACATATTGTATTTCCCTATTTATGTTTGTTTCCTATCATGTGATGAGGTGCAAGGGAAGGTGTTGCTTGCTAATTTTAGTGTTGCAGACTGTCACAGCAGAAATCTGGCAGTTAACACTTCTGGAGGGTAGTGCTTTAAGGAAAACCAGGCTACACGGTGTGTCATCATACTCGATGGCATTGGCGAGGTAGGAATATTTCAAAGTCTATTTTTCCTGGCTTATGTTAATGTACTAGTTATTTTCCTGCAGAAGAATTACCAATGATCATAAAAAGCATTAATGAGAAAAGAAAAACAGTTTCTTTGCTGAATAAATATGTGATACAGAGACTGAGAAATGCAGTGAATGCGTATTTGTGACTTCATACCCATTGCTCTATTTTTCAGTGCTATATTACTAATTCCATCAATCACCCTGCATATTGACCTTCACCTGTACGTACCCATTTCACCATCAGAGCCTGAACAGCTCCTGTCCTCTGAGATGCTCTAAGGCATCTTTATGTAGCTGCTGATGTTTAGCAGAGGGGAAGGAGAGAAAGGAGGGAGGATACCAGGAGGCCACTTGTGGCTCAAAACCACTCAGTATACAGCCTGAGAAGGAACTTTTACATTGTGGTAACCATTGCCAGACCAGTGGATTGTCAAAGGTCTGCTGGCTACAGAGGTTCCAGATGTGTTGAGAAAAGGGTGAGGTCTTGAGTGTGGGGAGCCAGAGACGGATGCAGGGAGAGCCCCGTTCTGTATGGCAGCAGAAAGCTATGGCAGGGTCCGTCCCAGGGATGCCGTGTTGCTGCACATATTTCCTTCGCTGAAGTGGTGTTTTGCCTGTTGGTGGTGGTAGGATGAGGGAATTGTAATGATAAATGGACCTCAGTGAAATATGTAATAACCTGATAACAGGTTATTTCCTTCATGGAAGGACTTTTTGCCCTGCAAGAAGTGTATTAGCCCAGATTCAAGAAAGGAAATTTAGTGGCAAGCAATTGCAAAAAAAGTGTCAGGCATATGAAAGTTAACACAGATATTTAACACTTGTAGAATTAAAAGCATATCTGTGTATTTTTAGTCTAGGATTCCCTTTTTCTCATTTTCCTTTTAGGAGGAATCCCTAAGGTTATTTTTTTAATATTTTTGGGTATAGACATTTGTCTTTCAAAGTGTGCTAAAACATATAGCACTTTTAATAATCTGTCTCTGTATTTTGGCACATGCATCGCCATGTCAACGGTGTTTCTATTTACTTGCAAAAAGATGTGATAGCAATCCCCCTGACTGGGTGTCTGCCACCTCCTCATGTTTTTGAGGGTTATGCTTGTAAGACATGGAATACAGTATGACAGAGTTTCACATAAAGTTTTCTGAAATGACAGTTTCACAGAAAATGTTATGAATGGTAGGAAGAAGGCGGAAAAAGAATCGCTGCAAGATTCTCCTGGCAAAACAAGACTGGGGGGAAGGCAGCACCAATTAAATTATTTTGGTGGGAGATTTAAAATAGTATAACTTTTTTTCCTGTAATATCAAACTAAATTTTAAAACTGATTCCCATAAAGAGTTTTTTGAGGACTTAAGTCTAAATGGACCAGATCATGGAAGAGGTAAGTGTTACGTTGTTGTCCCCATGCAGCCTCTGGTTGGGAAGTCCCAAAGCGAAAGGTATACTGGGAATAATCACTCTTCTTGCATGTCTTATGCCATTTCCCAAAACACCTGTTATTAGCAACTCCCAAATGTAGAGCTCTCTGCTAGGTGGACTTTTTGTTTTCCCAAATGTGGTGTTTCTTAGAGAAAGTAACAACCAGCTTCTGTTGTCAGACTCTTAATTATGTTGAAGGAAGTTAAGGTTATACAGTCAAGAAGTCAGAAGTTAGGAAATGTCGAACGTCTTCATGAGCCTGTGTAGTTTGCATTTGGATCCTGTGTGAGTAGTCATTGCCACGTGGTCTTTTAAATACTTGATTAAATATGTTCTGCTTTCCACAAGACCCCAGCCTTTGCAGAGGCATTTAGTGATAGTTTAGTTCCTTGGGGTGTAAGTAGGATTCAATCCTGCAGCTGTCCTTAGACACCCCTTGGAGACCTGCAGTATTTGTTCTGATGTCTTTCAGTATACCATTGGAGTTTTAAGGTCACTGGAGAAGTTGTTTTTCAAATTTTTTTTTGTCCAAATTCCCCAAAATGGAAGCTTAAATTGTAGATACTACCTTAGATCTATTCTGTATGACATTTTATGTCTGAGATTGAGCCTAGATACTCTGAGTACCTAGTCTGAGTACACTGCCCAGTGGGAACTATGCCTTGATATGATTTGGAGAGCCAGGTTGCCTTCCCCATTTTAAGAAGAAAGTAAAAAACTTATAACTAGGGCTGCATTTAAGTTAAAATCGTACCAAAATTGAACTTTTATCTGATGGCAGCTGGCAGTGGCATTAATTGTGTAACTTTTAGTCTTAGAGATTTTTAAAAATCTGACAGTTTATTTCATTTCAAATTATAGAGAAACAGACTGCCCTTAAAATGGTAATGCTTTTTGTTAAACAGTTCTTCCTTAGACTACACTGTAGATCTTCAAAGAAGCTGAGGAATAGGATTTTCAGCATTACTAGTTCCTTTAACCCAAGGATATTGCATTAATGTAAATACTACTGCTAGTGAAATCTGTGTGGAACATTGTTGTTTAATAAAGACTTTAGCAAATTAACTAAACTTGAGGTCAAAGTATAAGAAAGGAATAAAGTTCACCGCTCAGTTTTAGTAAATCCTTTGTGTGCAGTTGAATTTGATTATAGGATATATCTGCACGTGCGGAAATCACTTAGTAGACATTTGTTCTGTAAGTAAACTTAGAGGGTTTTTAATTTACATAATGCGTGAGGTGAAGGAGTTTTGTGTTGAGTAGTGCATTCTTACAGCATTGGATGTACTGATGTTAATATTTTGAGACAGCCCTTTTCTCCCGTCAGTGAACTGCTCCCCCCAGCTTGGTGTTATCTACAAGCTCAGTGAGGGTGCACTTCCTCCCGTTGTCCAGCTTGATGATGATGGTGCCTACCATATGGCTGACCACAGTATCCACCTTTTGGTTGTGCCTGGCTGCTTGTTAGGCTGGGAACCATTGACAACTCCTCTTCGACCCCAACCTTCCAGACAGCTTTTTATCCTCGTCATCACTCTAGCACTTGTCTTCCTAAGTTTGACTGCAAGGATGCTGTGGAGGACCATGGTGCAAGCCTTGCCAAAGTCAAGTTCACTTCTCTCCCATGATCTGAGAGCCAGTCATCTTACACAGAAGACAAGCAAGTTGGCCGAGCATTATTTGCCCTTGTTCATGCATGCTCGCTGCCCTCAGTCACCCTGTCCCTCCTGTGCTTAGACACGGCTCACAGGAGGCTTTTCTCTTTAGTTTTGCCAGGCTGTAGCCAGCTTGCAGTTCCCCAGATCTCCTATCTTTTGAAGACAAGTGTAACGCTTGCCTTTTTTCCCGTCCTCAGGAACATCCTGCTGCCTACAATTGTCACAGCCTTTCAAAGATGAAAGAGAGCAGCCCCACGGTGACATTGGCCGTCTCTCAGAGGTCATTGTTAAGTAACCTGTAAATGGCTTCCTGGAGGAGTTTCTAACTTAATGTTCCTCTTCTGAGGCAGCACCCCTCGCCCCAGGACCTAGTACTAGGCAGAGAGACCTGAGAGGCCTGGAAGCAGACCTTGCCAGTGGAGACTGAGGCAAAGAAAGCACCAAGTGCCCCTGTCTCTTCCATGTCCTTTGGCACTAGTCCCCTGCCCTATTCAGCAGTGGGCAAGCGTTCTCCTTAGTCTTTCTTTTGCTTCCAGTGTACCCATGGACATTGCCCTGGTATTCCTATCCAATTTCTGCTCCAGGTGGTAACACGTCATGTTACTTTTGCAATCTGATTATGGTTTTGTTAGAAGTGATTGTAGTTGTCACTCTTCTGGTTCATCATGTAAATTATTTTTCATTCTGTATTTGAATTCCCTCATTTTCCTCAACATTTTGTGCACATGAGTCTGAGACACAGGTATTAAGTGGTATTAAGACTTTTATAATATTTATATGTATCTAATTTGAAATATAAACCTTATTGTTACATGCTAACATTCTTCAAGCTTCTGTTCTAAAGCTTGGTACAACATTTATTAAGGAAACGTATTAAGGAGACCTTTTTTTTTAATACTTATTAAACATTTGAAATCACTTCAAATACATATTCTTGCCAGAGAAAAAAATGCAGACTTGAAAAATAAATCATGCATGAATGAAGATTATTAAAAGGTCAAAAAGCCAGAAAGCTAACAGAAGAGATTGGAGGCGATGTTGCAGTGCAGAAGGAAACTTAAGCTCTTGTTTATCAAGAAATACATAATTTGGATGAAAAACAGTAAATACAGATGAATGTGTTGGAGTATCTTCTTTTTTTCTTTTATGTTCTGATTTGTTTGAGGAATTTTAACATATGTATCCTGTTACTCTGAATTCCTATTTCTTGTAAGAGAAGTACCTCATTATCCCAATTAGTGTTCCCTTGGATTTTACTTAGATGTGTAAGGAGGCAGATGAGTCCCCACATTGTAAGGGTCTTCCCCTCTCAGGCTCTGTGCACACAAGTTCAGGTTCTTCATATTGTTATGCACAGTAAGGAAAAAGTGCATGGCACAAAGCCCAGAGTGGTTTGGGTGAAAAGTCTTCAGCTGAATCTGTGTACATTAGCAAGATACTTGGCTCATCATCCCACAACATTTAGCAGAAAATAGCGGTGATTTTAGGGAACTGAGAAAAGAAGGTTGTCGTGATGGAATTAAATTTCTGCACTGGTTATGAGCGATTCTAAGCATATCAGAAAAAAAAAAAAAAAAAGAGGGTAGGTTACTTTTACCAAACAGCAAGTTAGTTATGGATATTTTAATTGAGTCAACATTTCAGAGTGCATGAGTCAAATGACATTTGAAACTTCGGACAAACACAGAAGCACAGTCTGTTATTGAAGAAATGGGAAGAGGCTGAGAACTTATACCACAGTAAATTTAGACCTTCCCTCTGACCCCCCTCCCCCCACCAGCCCCAGCTCTGAGAAGTGCTAAAAAAAGCAGAGATGGTGAAAACATTGAAGAAAGTACAAATGAGAAGGGAAGGGACTTGCTGAATAATACTGGAGTATAGTGTAAGAAGTGACGGGTCTTTTGTATATCTACCCAGCAGGGCAGGGTTATGCATATTCAGAGTCACTGATTTTGAAGCAAAGTGGACTTTCTGGAGGTTTTGGGGTTTTTTTATTTGTTTGTTTGGTTTTTTTACTTTTTGAAAAAGTTCATTATTTTCTTTACATTCTAATGAAAACAAATGTCAAAATCTCACTAGCTGCTAAGATATAGTTGTGATCTTCCAGTGACTTTTAAGTATTATAAAATTTAGGAGGAGATGTCCATCATTCAGTAGTCCTGTGGATGTTCCCAGGATCCCCAGTCATGACAACAAAGTGCATGGTAGGCAGTAACTGCTATGACACAGGTGGTCAAATACACCTGAGGGTGGGCTGATCAGTTTGGACCTTCTTCCTCAGTCCGCATTTAGTGTGAGTATAGGATATATCCCGAGGATTTAGTGCTCAGGCTTCAATTCAGTCCTAAGGTATGTATGATTTCCTAATACAAAGAGTATGAATGGAAACAAAAATATGGAAATATTTTATTTCATAGATTCAAAAAGACAGCAGTGTTGTCTTTTTTTTTTTTTGCACATTCATAGCATGAGTGAGTAAATTAATCCTCAAAACCAATATCATTTATAGAAAGCTGAATTTGAAGGAAAAAGAAAAGTCTGTAAATAAATTGAGTGTAATTCTGAAAATTCCAAAAATAGAATAAGAGGTTCTCTATTTTTGCATTAATTATTCAGTTTATTTAGTTAATTTTGCCTCAAGTAGATTCAATTGATGTTTGGAAGAAAACTGAAATGTAAATTACAGTAGATGCTTGTTAAATCAAAGCAAATTAAATAGCATTTCCTGCACTACCTCCTATGTCTGACTCATGAAATCTAGAGAAAACGGAGATTTTATAAGACACCAGAGTCTACAGTAACAAAGTAGGGAGTGTTTATCTATATTCAGCTTCCTTAGCATTTGAGTTTAAGCACTTAGTGACACAAGCTGAAAATGGAAGTGTTTAAATCCCAAAATGTGTCATGGTAAATCTTGCCCACTTTCCCCGGTACCTAATGTTTTGTGTGCTCTTGGGATGTTGGAAGTGTGATGCTCACATCTGCCTTTGTCCTGATGAAGGTCTGCAACTCATTGCAGAGTGGTCTTGGGTTGGCGGTTGGACTTGATGATCCTTGAGGTCTTTTCTAACCTTAATGATTCTGTGATTCCTTTGAGGGTTGCAGATGCATTCTTTCATGTCAGTCTTTACAGGGATCCAAACAGTTTCCTAGCTCATGTGTAACGGTGACTTCATTGTAAAACTCCCTCTTTCACACAGACAGCTCATTTTACAGATACAGAGAAGTACCTGGAATGGGACAGAGAGTTTTCTAACATGAGGTTTCAGATCCAGCTGCCTTCTGCGGCATGCTGCCTGAGGTGAGCCCCACACATGGCCATGCCAGCTTCCCTGCCTCCCTCAGCCTTGTGTGATGCTGGATTCAGGGCTGTCACAAGCGTGAAGGTGCCCAGCGCCGCCTTGGCCAACTACCCCTGTAGGCTGACACCTCAATCCTAACTGCTACCGTCAGATCCTTGTCCCAGCTGTATCAGCTTACTGTCAGAGGGCTTTCTAGCTATTCTTTAAATGACATTATAGACATCAGTCTTGTGAGACTGGTTCCTTCCTAGAGAAGGAATTAGGTATCAACTGTAATGACTTGTATGGGCAAGTTTTTAAAAGCTATTTGCTATCATGAACTTGTTAGAGGAGTTTGCACTGGAAGCAAAAATGTGGTGAGGTTTGTGATGGCTCATATCTTCTGTGGGCATCCTCTGGCCCCTGGCCTGAGAGCAGTTTGTTGCTGTAGCTCAAGGGGCCGTGAAGAAAACGTTAACTCTGGCTATTGTGGAATGCCCCGAATTCTGTCCTGATGGTGTCATGCTGTTATCTTTGGGACAGACCTTCTTGTGTTCTGCGGATTTCTTTAGCCACAGGAGGGGAGGCACAGCTCATCTTTATATAACACTGGGTGGAGGGGGCAGAGGTTCCCTTTACACATCTACAGAAGATTGTTGTGGTAACATTGGGAGATGATGAGGTCCTGGGGAGCTCTGCCATCCCTGGTTCCTCCATCCCACCAATGCTCGTGTCAAGAGTGGCAGATTTCCCCTTCTTCCATAAGAAAGTCAAACTGAGGAAACTTGGGTTATATTTTGAAAAAGCTTTTTGGTTGGGCTTTCGTTCTGCAAAACAAAAACACATCTGCTTCTGATCTCTGCTCACCAAATTCCTAAGAGGAAAAGAAAGATTATATCAATGTTTTGGTTTCATTCTGTGCTTTAAGTTCAGTTTTATGTGATTGGCTTTTATTATACTCAGGTTCTCACACCAGTGTTGATGCTGTGGTACGTGTGGACTGTGTGCAGAAAAGCAATGCAATGAAGCACGTGCATTCCACATCTCTTTTCCAAGACACTTTTAGTCTGACACATGTAAACAAATACCCAGAGAGTAAATTTTGTTCCTCAGAACCAAGAACTTACTTGTTTTTGTGAACATTTGGAAAGTTAAGTATCAAAATTTCAGTCTGCATTTTTATTCCTAACCTTCAAATGGACCGACAATTAATTGTTGTAGCCCAAAAACTGGCTACAAATGTAAACACAAGTAATAATTTGTTATTTTCCCCCCATTTTTCACCACAAAGTTGTATCACAGGCAGTAATTGCTGTCATATTTTGATCTGTGCTCTAAAATATTCCTATTAGGAGAATTGCAACGTTTTATCATCAAGATTGCCAGGATTTAGTACTTTCAAGATCTAGATTCTGTTCACATTTAGTCTCAGTATATCAATAAAGTACGAATGGATTGGATAATGAAGCAATAACACTAATTTATGTGGAAGAATATAGGTTATTGTTTATGAGTTTGCCAAAGTGCCAAAATACTTTATCTGTAGAAAGAATTCTTCTCCCTTGCAGAGAAATAAATAATGCCACAGGAATGGTCTGTCATGGGAGCCTCCTGTCATGAAATAAATGGGAGGAGACAAGGCTGTGAAGGTTATTTTCTGCTTTGGAAAATATTTATTTGGTGACATAGCTCTTGTTCCTAGTCTTTGGCTTTTTAGTGCTAAGGACTACATTGTACCCTCCTGTCTGTATGCAAGAAGCCCTAAATTCAGGGAAGCTACCATAGTTGAGTCCAGAGTGACAGGCAGTCCACAGATAAACAGAAAATCGCTTATGAGAGTTGAGTAGTTTTGTCTTTGGTATAGCAATGTGTAGGGGAGAGAGGGCGGAAGGCTGAAGTTGGAAGCTGGGCAGCTTACATCTGTTTAGTGACCAAAACCCAGGGGAGCCGCGATGGCCAGGATGTTATCAGTCTGCAAATGATGCTCTTCATCTCTGTGTCATTCCCTTGTCTTGGACTGGTTTTCACTGGGGCCTGTTCATCCTGAGGCGAGATAACTATCAGTCTATTCTAATGATATGGGCCCTGAACCACTTTGTTATTTAAACATCATCATACTTCAAAATAAGCCACTTTCCACCTGACCAATTTTCTTTTGAAGTTTCCCATTGGTAATGGTAGGAAGTGGAGCGATGTACATATTGACGTATTTCAGTCACTCTTAGTGGAAGTATAAGATACTGTGATCAGTGAGAAAATTTTCAGGCTTCTGGTATATGTCACCCTGGCCAATCATTGTTAAACTCTCAATGCTCTTAAAGAAGTCAGTTGCTGTTGTTGGTTTTAATGCAGAAAATGGTATAAAATGAGACGTGTTTTGCACGTACTGTCCAATAAAGGACTTAATCCTCTTCCCGTGTATGCATTGCTTTCTGTGTGTTGTCTGCCTGGAGGTGCTTATAAAATGCAAAAGCTAGGCAGTTGTGATTTGGAAAAGAAGTATTTTACAACAGAGAGAATTGAGCCAAATTCTTCCTGAGCTGATGCTTTATGGAGCTCTTGTGCTTTGTGCTGGGTTCAAGGGAACTGCAAGCTCCAGGAGTCTTTAGCCTACTAATTTCAACATCTTTGTGTCTGAAACAGATCTCAAAAGTATCTTATTGACCCATCAAATGTAAGTTTTAATCTGACTGTTGAATGACTGCCGTGCTTATTGAAGAACTAGGTTTGTTTTTTTGTTCCCCCCCCCCCCCATTGTCATTTTTGTAAGTGATCTTTTTTGCTGTGTGGAAAGAAAGGGTAAGCAAAACACAATGACACCATTTTCCTATGGACTAAAGATGATGTTTGGAATAGAATGACAGGAAAAAAGTTCAATGTGTATAAGAAGCATGAGCAAGAGTGCGCTGTGGTTGAATAATTCTAAGGTTTTTGCTAAAATAAAATAAAAATAAGTATTTTTAATGAGATTGCTAATTGGATTGGCATTCTATTTAAACTTTACAATTATTTTGTTAATTCAGTTTAGATACAGGGTAGCATAACCATTGTATGAAGAAATCATTTCTATCTGCAGAAGAATTAGGAGTAACTTTGGTTATTAAGTTAAATTTTAATAATATTATCTCCATCTTTAATATTACAGTCCTCAATAATGTCTTGCATCCAGTAATCACAGAGCATTATATAAGCCTTGAAAAGTTAAAGAATAATAATTACAGATAAGTAAACTGAGACATAAGGAATCTAAGTGACTTGTTTGGGGTAGCACAGTGATACGGTGGCAATATAGAGAGCATAACCCAGCAGGTCTGACTCACTGTTTCTTCTTTCCAGTAAATCACTTTTAAATGCCTTGGAAGTGATTCAGAGAGATCAAAATCCTCTTGAGGTGTGTCCTGGTTTTCCTCATTGAAAGGACTGTGATGGAGCAGACTTTGAACCTTACTGTCTGTCTTTGTCTTTTGAGTTTCCTTAGATCTTCTCATGCCGTTCCTTTGCAAATGGAAAACATTGCCAAGTGGTAGGTTCTTACTTCTACAGAAACAGTCCAGGAAGCTTTGTCAGAGTGCAGAGACGTTAGAAAATATGTCCACCATTTCATCTGTTTGTTTTCTGTTAGATGTCTAGGGAAAGGTCTATGTAGGGAAGCATCCAAGAAGAGCACTGTCTTCCAGGCCTTCGTTGGCCAGATGGGAGCTAGACAATAGTCACGGCTGGATTCTGCAAGACCAGCGAATGCCTTACAAACTCAGGAAGAAAATTATGACTTGAGCTCCACTGACTGCTGCCTTTGTAAAACACATGACGTTTCTGTGTTGCTAGTTCACGTTCATCTTTTATTTGCTTTTCTGTTCCACCTGGCTATGGACGAGAAATATGGTTTATCTCTCTGAGGAAGCCCACTGAAGGCAGAAGAGTCGCTGTTGCTTTTATCTAATTCTTTTTACTATGTTTGCCCTATGTCCCTGTTTTCTCTTCAGCTGTGATGATTTTCTTTTGTTTAATATGAGATTTGCTGTTCCATCAGCTCCAAAATCCCATCAACGGGCCAATAAGTTGGTGACATCCTCTCATCATTACTATAATTGGCCAGTAAGAACCCTCCAGCTCTCAGAATTTACTCCTTTGTACAGTAGGGTGTAAAGAGAACAATGTTTTGCTAGTGTGAGCTCTAAACTGATATTTGCACAATTTATTTGTATTTACTTTGCCTTATTTTATCCTCTCAATCAGGAGCTAAGGGAATTGTGTAGCAAATTGGTCTCTAAGTGAGATAAATCTAGCAGCTGGAAAACACTCTGTTCAGAGCAAAATGGATAGTGTATGTTCACAGTTGCTTAAATAACGCATGTTTTAATGCAGGACTGTGTGCTGTACTCATTTTTTTTAATATAAAATATGCACTACAATAGGAAAAGTCAATGTATTGGTGTTAGTGGGGAATCTTTCCAAGACCTTACTTTCAAGTGGATGAAAGAGTACAAATTTAGGATATCCAAAGGTGAATACAAACAAATTGGCTAGTCCATTAGCATAGCTGTCCAGCTGCATCCTAGGCTCTGAGGCCACTCCAAAACCACAAGCCCAACCGCCTCAGAAGCCTGCCAAGGAGCCAGCTGCTGCTAATAAAGCAGACTCTACAACTTGGCATCTGGGGCCTGTCATTCCCATCCAAAAGGAATTGTATGTGAAAAATATTTGAAATTTGTCTTTTTAAGTAGTGTTTTGCTTTGGAAGAAAAATACTTTTGACTAAACTTGCAACAAGTGGAAAACTACATAAGAGTGCTGTGGTTCCCATGGGAAGATAAGTACTGTTCTTGCATAAGGATGTTGGATGTTGGAAGGAGGGGTGTTGTT